>NC_133617.1:116809068-116844068 GCF_048593235.1 Sminthopsis crassicaudata | reverse complement strand
GAAAGATTAGCATATTCTACTAACCACCTTGGTGGCCTAGCTCTTTGAAATTTTTATCTTTTGCTCCACACACCTCAGGGAGCCTTTTCTTCTCCCTGGCAACTTCACTTGTTCACTTGGAGGGTTGTGGGTCTATAAAAATAGGTGCCATTTTATCTGCCCCATAATCAACAGGAAAACTCAAATGAATCTGAGAGCTCAAGGATGCTGTACAAGCCTTCTGCACCTGCCAGTTTGGAACACCACTTATCCATCTTTTCAGAAGGCAGCCACAGTGTGGGGGGCTGAGAGCCTTACTTGGTTTTTCTTCACCTTTTAGGATACCAATAGAGCACAAGGATCAAGTAAACTTGTGAAGTTGCCAAAGAAAACTGGACTGGATAGATCCTGAGATTTGGTCAAACACTGAAATTTGGTCAAGTCTGGATCCAAGGTCCTACAGTGAATCAGTAGCAAAATCATCCTTAGAAGTCAGGTCTCTCTACTATATCATTACGTCTTAATCACTTAATCAATGGACAAGTATTTATTAATCAGCTATGGCATTCAGGCACTTGATTAGATGCTAGAAATGCAAATATAAAAGCCAACCAGACCCTGCTATTTTCTCTAACCTTTAAAAATGACAATACTTGTCTTTCCTATCTCACATGTGAGTAAAGACATTTGTAAATCTTAAGATATGACATAAATGTGGATTAAAAATAGTTGTGAATGTGGCTATTTTTGTTGAAGGCACCACTTCACTTGGGTTCCCAAGTTTTACCTACATAACAGCATCACTTACCAGTTCAACAAATACCAGCTTTATTAAATCAATCACAAAGTATTAGCTAAGCTCTGATCTATGTTCTTGTACTAAGCAAAGAAAAAGGAAAAAAAAAATAAAACCAAACCAACCAAACCAAAACCAAACTCTGTCCTCAAAGAGATCATGTTCTACTGGGAGTGATAATGCACATATAAACTGGTACATACAAAGGAGGTGATCTTAGAGAAGAAGGGATAGAAGATTGCAAAGGGCCATCTGCAGAAGATGATGTCTCTTCTGTGGATTAGAGTAATACAATAGCCTCTTCCATGATCTTCAGTATCTATTATCCTTATAGTTGCCAAATTAATAATCTCTTAAGTACAAGGTTAAAAGTGTCATTCTCTTCAAAAAAGCTTCAGAGTTTCCCTGTTACCAAACATAAATGCCTTTGGTATTTTAAAACCTTTGCTTATGAATCCAAATTATATTGAATGTCCCTCCCTTGTATTCATATATGTTCCAGCTAAACTGATCTATTTATTTGCTCTTCTCCAGATATAATAAGCCATCCCACCCTGCCTAACTCTATGACTTTTGCATTGTCTCTCAATCTGCCCCCCCTTACTCCACCCCATCCTTGGAATACCCTCTTTATCTAGGAATCCTGGACTTCCTTCAGGAATCAGCAAGAACAACAGGAAGTCACCTTCAGGTAGATTCTCCAGATGTTTTATGCTTTTTTCTCCCTCCATCTCCACCATAAAAATAACAACAGAAACCACCACCACCTTATTTATTTTATTTTATTGTTTCTATTTACTTATGTTACTTAGTAGATATTATATTCCCCTGACACCCCTGAATGCAGATATTTTTTTATTATTGCCTTTTGATCCCTGCAGTCTTGAATTCTATAACTGTATTGAATTCCTACTTACCAATCATAGGCACAGTGCTGGTTGCTGAGAATATGAAAAACTAGATAATATTCCTTGCCATCAAGAAACTTACAGTCTATGGAATGAGTTTTTAAAATGCTTTATAACATACCTAGAAATGTATTAACTTGGAATATGCAGTTACCAAAGTAAAAACCACCAAGAAGATTGTTCCTGAGGCTATCACTGGATAAGTCAAGTGGACTTTGGGGTAAGAAATTTGCTGATATATGATCATCTCATTCTATTTATTTCCTCCCATCTCATCTAGTTAGTAATGTCATTAAATTCAATGCCTACAGGGAGAAAACCTGGATGTCCCATGGTTGGCCAGGACAAAAATATTGTTAATGCATCTCATTTACTGCTTTGAGGTCCTGTTGCCAGGCTACTAACAAAGAATTCAGAAAGAGAATTTGTTGGGAGAAATGTTAATTAATAAGATGCCTTAAGGGAGATAGAGAAACATGTCTCAGTGGAGAAAAACAAGAGTGATAACAGAGGGGAGAAGAGAACAGTAGATAAAACATACCATTAGAGTTTAGATGTAATGTTACATCTGTTCATTCTGAAACCAGGGAACTGGTTCTAATTACTCAGGGAAACTTGCATGAGCTACAGATTCATTACTTCTCAAAGATACAAAGATATGGCAATCCTGGATCTCCCCCTTACAAAGAAAGGTTCCATGTCTATGATCAAGCTCTCCAAAATTCTCCTGTCCGTAGTCAACTTTTATTCAGATGCCCCTGACTTGTCCCCAACTTTTACTCCGATGCCAAACAGCACCCAAAAAAAATAACAATTATGCTAACTAGCAGTCTCCAAATTTATTTTATCTTTCTGAGTTTTTACTCCCACAAGGCAATCCTTTTATTCTTTGATAATGATTCCATCTCTACTAATGAGACCCTCCTCTTGATGACTTCATCCTTTCCATAGCCTACAATTTCTCCTTTTTTTTTCCCAGCCCCCTACTCTGTCTTCTCTTTTTTTTTCTAGTTTTGTCCCCTACAAAGATAATCAACTCAACAATTTGGAACTATGCCCAAAGGGCTATCAAACTGTGCAACCCTTTGATCCCGTCTTTACTAGGTCTGTATCTCAAAGAGATAATAAGAAAGAGAAAAACCCACATGTACAAAAATGTTTATGGCAGTCCTTTTTGTAGTGGCAAAGAACTGGAAACTGATGGGGAATGGATGAATATATTATGGCATATCAATGTAATGGAATATTATTGTTATATAAGAAATGATGAGCAGGCTAATTTCAGAAAAGCCTGGAGTGACTTACATGAACTGATGCTAAGTGAAATGTGCAGAATCAGAAGAACCAGAAGGAGATTATGTGATGGTCAATGTGATGAACTTGGCTCTTTTCAAAAATGAAGTGGTTCAAAGCAATTCCAATAGACTTGTGATAGAAAGCCATTTACATCCAGAGAGAGAAGGCTATGGAGACTGAGGCTGGATCACAGCATGGCATTTTCACCTTTGTTGTTGCTGTTTTATTTCTCAATTTTTCCTCCTTTTGATTTTTCTTGTGCGGTATGATAAATGTAAAAATATGACCAATCAATCATCAGCTTTGCCAAAACTCAATCTTAGATAACCCATACTATTTGTCTCCACTACTTTTACTCAGATGCCAAATAGCACTAGAAAAAATAACAATTGTGTTGACTAAATTTCTTTTATCTTTCTGAGTTTTTACTCCCACGAGGCAATCCTTTTACTCTTTGATATTTGGCCTCCAAACCTTGGCTCTCCCCAAGCTTCTTATCTATTCCCGAACTAGTCTCCTCTTAAGCCTCCTACTTCATGCTTTACAGAGAAACAGAGGCTGTAATGAGCTGCCTATTTCCCTCCATTCCATAACTCAAAACTCTTCAACATCATTTTCCATATTTCTTTTTCCCCATCCAGGGTCAGCCCCTTGGATTATGCCCTTGATTCCATCTCTTCTTTTTCCCTCAGGCATGTTGTCCCTCAGATCAAATCTATTTCTCCCTCCTCTCTCCAAAGTTGCCTCTGCTCCCGTCATGGCCAGTTTGATGGCCTGTTTGCTATCTTCATTCTTTTTGATCTCTTTAGTGGTTCTCCTGGACACTCTGTCCTCTCTTGTTTTCTTGATTCTCCTATTTGTCTAAGCTCTTCCTCAACTTTCTTTCCTGGATCCTTGTTTACATCCTATCTTTTCTAACTGTGGGTATATTCCCAAATCCTGGCTCTATAACTGCTCTCTCAGTGATTTCATCAGCTCTCATAAATTCCTTTATCATAGCTAAACAGATGGCTCTCAGATGAACATATCCATTCTTTATCTATCTCCCAAACTTGAATCCCACCTTTTCACTCCACATCCATTGCCACTGGATGTCAATGAGCATTTAAACCCATCATGTCCCAAGCTGAACTCATTCCCTTCCTCCCTTCCCAAATTCATCCTTTCTTCTAAGTTCCTTATTTCTATTGATGGTACCGTACCACCATCCCTCTAGGCACAACTCCAAATAATTTTCATCTCTTCTCCCTTTTTTCCTTTTTTTTCCTTCTCCTATATTTAATCAGATGCTTTCTTGATTGATTTTACTTCCAGAATATTTTGTGCATCTGTCCCTTCTCTCCACTTCTATGGTCACCATGCCAGTTGATCCCTCATCACCTTTTGTCATCACTTTCCATTTTATCCTTTTCACTGCTGCCTAATCAATACACTCAAAAATGCCAATCTGACCATGTCACACTTCTGCTTAAGAGTCCTTAAAGGTTCTCTATGAACTCCATAATAGAAGACACACTCCTCTGTTGGGCATTTAAATCCATTCCCAATCTGCCTCTAGCCTATGTTTACAAGCTTTTGGTATACAACTTCCCTTCACACAGTCCACCTTGCAGCTAAATGGGCCTAATTTCTTGAATCATACTTATCCTATGCAACATTATATCTTTTGCATTTATGACTGTGATGGACTCTCCCTCAGGCCTTACAATGCTTTCCTTCACATCTGACTCTTGGAGTTGCTTGCTCCTTCTAAGGCTCAGCTCAAAAACTACCTCCTTCAAAAGTCCTTTTGTGATTCATCCAGTTCATAATTCTTACCCCTCATGGATATTACTTTTATTTATTTTGTATATATCTTGTATCTAATTATCTGTGAAAATGTTCTATCCAAGCAGAATGTAAGCCCTTTGATCTATGATCCTACGATCTTGACTTCCTCTTTCACCATTACCGTAAATCTAGAATATTACAATAAATGACAAAGAGCAGGAGAAATAAGGAGGGCAGAAGGATGCAGATTTTGACATTTAAGTAGAAGGGGATGATTGAGATGGAGGAAGATACAATACCGGAAAGAAACATTCCGTGAACCATAGAAATATCACTGGGAAATAATGTCTCCCCCTGCCCCATCCCCTTATGCTGGAACAGAGGCACCAGGTCAGATTATTTGGTTTCATCTTGGGATGGTGATCAGTCTGATAGAGGTAAAGCTGCTATCTTCCGTAATAATCCAAGTTATTTCACTGAAGAAGCCGGTTAAGAATCTTTAAATCTAGATTCGAATCTCAGCTTTGACTCTCATTGGCTGTGTGGTCCTGGGCAAGATGCCTAACTCCTCTGAGCTCCAGCTACCTCACCAGTAAAAAGGGAAAATGATAAACTTGTACTTCTTCACGAGATTGAGGAAAAAGTGATACCCAGTACCCGGCACATAGTAGGCACTTAATAAATTCTTTTTGACATGATTTGTTGGCTATTTACATGCATTTTAGTTTGAAATCATTGTCACTCCTGCCACTCAGTTGCTGATGCTCTCTCACTATTTGAAGACTTGTAATAATGACTAGGATGCACAAGAGCATGTTGAGAGCTGTATCATTGTCAAATAGAGGGCGTGCATGAGTAGGAGCAATTGTAATAGCTCTTTTTTTCCTGCCTCTGGTTTATTTCTTCTTTAATCTATCTCCACTACAGGCTGAGTAATTTTTCTAAAACTCTCTTATGATCCACTACTTTGCTATTCAAAAATCTGACTTGACCTTGATTATTGTCTCTAAAAAAATAGAAATTCCTTCCCGGCACCCTAAGCCCCCCTAACCAGGCTCTATCTTACCTATCTGCCGGACTTAGATCATATTAGACACCCCACATTCCTCCACCTACACATATATCAGACACATCCAGGATAATAAGATTACTTCCCATCCCTCTCCTGCTCTCTCTTCTCTAGACTTTTAATCACACTGCATCATATGCCTGAACTAGGCTCTACCATCTATCCACTGGACTCATTTCCTTTAAGGAATGACTCTCAAGTGTTATCTCCTCCATCACACCCCCCCCCTTTCCAGAGGAAATGGATTTCCTCCTCCTCAAACTTCTTATTTTTTTTTGCCTTGGATTCCTACTTTGTATTTTTCTTAATCTCCCTTACCTCATTCTTGTGAATCTACCCTCTCCTCCATTTTCTCTTTCTATCCCAACTTAAGACTATAATTTCTTGAGGGTAGAGAATGTGTCACAGGACCATCTATTTAGAGCTACAATATACGTTAAGAGATCAACTAGACTAAATTATCATTTTACAATCGAGAAAACTGAGATGCAGGGAAATTAGATCACTTGTTGAAGATCAAGTAAAGTAGTAAGTGCCAAAGCACATTCTGAACCTTCTGACTTTGCAGGGTTAGTACACCTTCCGCTGCATCACCCTGATTTTTATGTGTTCTATCTTTTGTTGCATTTCCAAAGTCTAGTAAAATGTGCAGCATACAGTAGTTGTTTAATAAATTTGTTGGCTTAAATTGCAAAGTAGGTGTTTCTTAAGAGTATGTATTTGCTAAATGCAGCCTAAAGCTTCTCCCTTTAGGAAATATAGCTCTTTAAGACACCAAGACTACTTGAGTTTTAGAAGAGAATCATGTTCTGAACCAATCAGTCATTTACTCAGCAACCTTTCCTGACCACCATGATGGACCTGACCCTGATCTTGATGTTCTTCCCTTAAGAAATAACTCTGAAATGGAGCAGTTAGACATTTTTTCAAAGAGAGACCCATGGCTCATTTACAAAACTGTAAACCTAAATTAGCAGGATTGTCAGTCAGTTGGCAAGAATTTAGTAAGAGCCTACTGTGTGCTGTGCACCATGCTGAACATTAGGGACATGAAGGAAAAAAAACCAAAAAAACCAAAACAAAACCAGAGTGTCTACCCTAAAGGAGCTTATAATGTGTAAATAACTATGTTCAAACAAGATACATACAAGATAAATTGAGGAAAGTTACAAAGAAAAAAGGGCAATGGCAGACAGAGTAAGGAAGACATCTTTCTGAGTTTCTAAGTTACTGGCCAAGTCACTTAACTCTGTTTACTTATCTGTAAAATGAGCTTGGAGAAAGAAATGGCAAACCACTCCAGTATCTTGGCTAAGAAAATCTCAAAATGGGGTCATGAAAAGTCAGAATGACTGAAATGATTTGAAAAACAATAGCAAACTTAAGAAAAGAGAATGGAACGACTTTTTGCAGAAATTGATATTTTAGTGGGTCCTGAGGGAAGCCAGAGAAGTCAAGAGACAAAGAGTAAGAAAGTTCAAGGCATGAAAGACAACCAGTGAAAATACTCAATTCAGAGATGGAGTATATGAGCAGCAGGGAAGGTAGGTAGAGGACTGGGAAAGACTGGAAGAGATCAAAAAGTTATGAAGGACTTTGAAAACAAAACACAGAGTTTCCTATTTGATCCTTGAAGTAATAGGGACTACTGAATGAATGAATGTTTAACAATTAGGGAAAACAGCTGACATCCAACAATCCAATCTAATCAACAAGCACTTATTAAACATCTACTGTATGCTAGGCTCAGGGCAATACACAGTCTTTGTTCTCAAGGAGCTTTCAATTCTTAGGGGAATGCATCCCTTCTACATCTTCCATTGAACCATCCAGTTGATAAAACAAGTGGTTAATTTACTAAATAACCATCTCCTATCATTTTTATTAAATATTCTTGTCATGCACTTGATCTTGGACTTATATGGACCCTAAGTGTATCTTTTATGGACTCTTTATAGACATGTTGTCACCCCTATTAAAATGTCATCTCGTTGAGGGGAGGGAACATTTAAAAAAAAATTATTTTGAGTACTTAGCACAGTTGCCTGGCACATAATAAGTGCTTAACAAGTTTTTGTTGATTGATCTACTCCTAAAATGTTTATTTGTCTATGTTGGTTTCTTTCTACATTTCATTTTAATCACACAATTAAAAGTGCTTGCTCTCAACCTAGCTCTTTATTTTTAAAGGCTTTTTGAGGATATATTTCATTTTCATATCACCTTCATTTCCATGTGCTATCTCTTTATCCTTCCTGAATAAGAGAGCCAATCCATAAGGAATGGAGAAAGGAGGTGAGGGAGGGAGGGAGGGAGGGAGGGAGGGAGGGAGAGAGAGAGAGAGAGAGAGAGAGAGAGAGAGAGAGAGAGAGAGAGAGAGAGAGAGAGAGAGAGAGAGAGAGAGAGAGAGAGAGGGAGAGGAGGGAGGGAGGGAGGGAGGAGGGAGGGAGGGAGGGAGGGAGGAGGAGAGAGAGGAGAGGGAGGGAGGGAGGGAGGGAGGGAGGGAGGAGGAGAGAGAGAGAGAGAGAGAGAGAGAGAGAGAGAGAGAGAGAGAGAGAGAGGGAGGGAGGGAGGGAGGGAGGAGGGAGGGAGGGAGAAGGAAGAAATTCAATGAAGAATAGAGAAGAGAATACAGAAACTAGAGTTAAGAAAGCATCAGAATTCTAGAAATTCAGATGTATATTTGGTCTCTAGCGTGCTAATCCTACCTGAAAGGAATGTATGTGTCTGACAAGCAAAATAAGATGTAGGCTTCTGAGTTCAGCCAAAATCTTATTGAAAGGAAGAGACCACCTAAAGAAGCGAAGGTTAATTCAGTGACTGCCTTCCTATGGCCTCTAATATATTACTTCCTTACAGGGTCATTGAAGTTTTTATTACCTATAACTAGCAGAAATAAATGGAGTAATGCTTCTCTGTGACTTCCTAGGGTGATTACCTGAGGGAGTAGAAATGTATTGCAAGGGGAGGCATTTTAATAATGAGAACATACAGAAGCCAGTCATACTGGCACTATCATTGCTACCACACTTGCTAAATATCCTCTATTCTCCTTATAAATGTACATCTTCAAAATGTCCACAATGGGCTAATTGATTAGGATTTGGCCAGACAACTCCAGGTGGCTAATTGGGAAGGCCATATCTCAAAAAGAATTCATCTTTGATTACGGGCTTCTGACATCTTTATGTAGGTTTTATGACATATTCAATACATTTTCGCTAGACATCCATTGATGCCATATGGCAGGCCTGAAAATGCAGAGCAAATTGGGTATAATGAAGCTTTTTAAAATTCATTTATTTTAGAAAGGCAAGAAGTACAGTTGAGTGCACTTTTTGTAACCTGAAGTTAGGAGCTCAGGAGTCCAAGAGGGCAGAAGAAACAAGCCTTTAAAAAGCCATCATGAGAGAACAATGTTGTCAAAAAGAGCACAAACCAGAAAAAAAAGCCCCTATGGAATCAAAGTCAGGAGGGGCGGACACAGAACCAATTCTGCTTTAGTCAAGATGTAAAGGCAGAGAATGTGTGTCCTTGCCACAAAGCAAGAGAGTGGTACAACGTCTTTGGATCCATATCCTAAAGCTGTTTTTGACACCATGACTCTACTGTGTCCTGTAAGGTCGGAGAAAGGAGTGGCATTTCCTCTGTGTAACTTACTTCTTTTATTAAAAATAACAGATAAAATAAAATGCTATTTCTGGGATTGTTGAAATGGAGTCTTGCCTGAGGGTTAGGGGAGACTCTGACTTCTGGAGAGCTTTCCAGGTCTTGTGAAAAGGGATGACACTTAGAGAAATTTACATAATCTATAAAGTCATAGAATGACCCCAGAACATTTACCAAGAAGTTCCGTCTGAAGAAAACCAATTAAGAACAAGAAGTTTTGTAAAGGACACATCTTGTTTCTAAACTGGGGGACATCATTTCAAGGGCAGCCCTTCAGCAACACATGGAAGTGCTATTTTGGCAGAAATGACAAAGCTACAGGGAAAGAAGAACTAACTTTCTCTCTTTCTCTCTTTCTTTCTTTCTTTCTTTCTTTCTTTCTTTCTTTCTTTCTTTCTTTCTTTCTTTCTTTCTTTCTTTCTTTCTTTCTTTCTTTCTTTCTTTCTTTCTTTCTTTCTTTCTTTCTTTCTTTCTTTCTTTCTTTCTTTCTTTCTTTCTTTCTTTCTTTCTTTCTTTCTTCTTTCTTTCTTTCTTTCTTTCTTTCTTTCTTTCTTTCTTTCTTTCTTTCTTTCTTTCTTTCTTTCTTTCTTTCTTTCTTTCTTTTCCTTCCATCCTTCCTTCTTCCAGAAACCATTCACATTATGTTTTTGTATTTTCTTTAATTCTTCATATGGTTCAAGAAAACCAGCTAAATTTCTAAAGAAAGACAGTGTGACAAGAAGATAGAGAAATGGTTTCAGTGTTAGGAAGACTGGGGCTAAGTACCACTTCTAACACATATGTCTATGGTATTGAAGACAATCCTTAACCTTCCAGACAATGGTATTAAACCCAAATAGAAATGAGAGCTATTAAACTGTATATGAGGATCCCTACAAGCTGCATATTGGCTTTAAAAAATACTTGTTAAAATTTCAAAATATGTACAAGATAGCTTTCAACATTCACCCTTACAAAACATCATGTTCTAAATTTTTCTCCCTCATCCTCCCCCCCTTTCCTCTTCCCTAGACAGCAAGTAATCCAATATATGTTAAACGTCTTCTAAACATATTTCCACATTTATCATGCCGCACAAGAAAAATCAAATCAAAAGAGGGAAAATTTTGAAAGAAAAAAAGAAGCAAACAAATAACAACAAAAAAGGTGAAAATACTATGTTGTGATCCACATTTAGTTCCTATTATCCTCTCTTTGGATGCAGATGGCTCTCAATATTAGAATTGCCCTGAATTACCTCATTTTTGAAAAAAGCCAAATCCATCACAGTTGGTCTTCACATAATCTTGTTCTATTCACTTCACTTAGCATCAGTTAGTGTAAGTCTCTGTAGATCTTCCTGAAATTAGCCTGCTAATTATTTCTTATAGAACAACAATATTCTATTACATTCTCACACCATAACTTATTCAGCCATTTCCCAACTAATGAGTGTCCATTTAATTTCCAGTTCCTTGCCACTACACAAAGGGCTGCTGCAAATATTTTTGCACATGTGGGTCCTTTCCCCTTTTTTATGATCTCTTTGGGAGACAGATCTAGTAGAGACACTGCTGAATCAAAGGATATGCACAGTTTGATAGCCCTTTGGGCATAGCTCCAAACTGCTCTCCCGAATGGTTGGATTCGTTCACAACTCCACCAACAATGTCCCAGCTTAATGTCCCAGTTTTCCCCACATTCCCTTCAACATTTATCAGTATTTTTTCCCATCATCTTAGCCAGTCTGAAAGGTGTGAAGTGGTATCTGAGAGTTGTCTTAATTTGAGTTTCGCTAATCAATAATGATTTAGAGCATTTTTTCATATGACTAGAACATACTGACTTTAAAAAATGTAATATTATATATTTGTATTATATTTTCCACTATTTTATGAAGTATTTACTAAATATAGTTATCTGGTTCTAGAATTTGGGAGTGGTATGGGCTCCTACATGTAGTCTTCCACTTCCATGATACCTTTGTCGTAAATCATTCTATGACACAATAGGTTGGAGAGAAAATGCATTGGTAGAGAAAGTTTCTATATATGGAGCAATAAAATCATATATCTGATTTTATTCATCTTTAGCACCAATAATGATAATAATAACTAAATTCACATAGTACAATGCAGAAAGTAAGATATTATCACTTAATTCTTACCAAGGCTACAGCCCTGTAAAGCTGTCTTGATTGAGGGTAACCTACAGGCCTCAAATCTGTAGGTGAATTTGGGGGTGGGTGTCTACCCCAAGCATGTGGAAACTCCCCCCTGCAGAAGTGGATGAGAACAATTTGTTCCAACAGCCAAAAAGATGATTGAATCAGGGGTTGGAGCTCTTAGAGCTTGGTTTTACATGGAAGACATTAAGGTTATTCACAGCATCCCAGGCCATCACTAGTCTTCCTATTTTTGTCCTGCCATTGAACTTCAGTGACTCAGGAAGAGAAAGTGAAGCTTATGTCTTTGTGCAATACTGCCTCACTTAAATCCAATTCGTAGGCAAGTCAAGTCATCACCTGTGATGGCCCTGTTCCTCTTCGAAAACAAAGGACCAAACAAGAACAAAAACAACCATTCCTACTTTACTGAGGAAGAAAATGGGCCATCTTTTCCCTACAATAAATGGTCAAACAAATTAGAAAAGAATTCTTCACTACTGCACCATCTCTTTCAGAGACCACTGCGGTGCTCTTGTCCCAAATGCTAAAAAATAATAGTGTGGGCTAATCAATAATTTGTATCAAGAAGCTGTAATCAATAGGAGGCAGAATGTAAGAGAATGGCTGTAAGATTTTTCATTCAGGTGAGACCTTGGGTTTCTCTACTTAGTCTCAGATCTTGTACAGGGATCAACACATTACAAAATTATACTCCGTCTTACTCTGAAACTTTATGAATCTATTCTGCTATCCTTGGCTCTTATTAAGAATTCTTATTACAAAATTCTTTAAATATTTTTATTTTCTTCACTGTTCCAAACCAAACCAAATCCACAAAAACCTAGATTTAAGACCCCTGTTTTATAACATCAGCTGAAATCTGAAACTGTTATCATTAGATTAGAGAATGTCAGAGCAGAAAAGAATTTTAGAGATCAAGGGGAGACCACAGATGTCACATAATCATCTAAAAATGGTCAAAAAAAGAATGTAATGAAACCTAGTGATTGATCATATTTCTGTTATGTTTATGTGATTTTCTTTGGCATAGATATCCAGGAATCACTTGTCTCCTTTCTCTCTATCTTTCCATTCCCTGAACAGACATTAATGTTACCAATACAATCAACACTTAAAAAAAATTCCTATTCTCACCAAATACAATGGTATTGTTTAGAGTGCAGATTCCTAAAAGGCAGCTACCTTTTTTTTTAAATCACTTTTATCATTAAGAAGCAATTTTTTAGTTAGCAACCTTTTCAAGATGCAGAGAACAAAACGTAAATGGCCATAGAAAGGACAAATATTAAGACTATAGAGAAATGTGGAGAGACTTATATGAGTAGATGAAGAGTAAAACAAATAGAGGCAAGGGAATAATGTATACAGTGATCTAAATCAGCAGCAGCAAAAGAAAAACAAATGAAAGATATCAATACACCAATCAATGTAGAGACTACTCTCAACTGAGACCAGATGAGATTATGGGAATAAGGTACTTGATACATGGTTAAGTCTGGTCAACATAAATGTTTGTTTTGTTTAACTGCTTATTGATGACAAGGGAAATTTCTACTATCATTTGAAAGTGTTAAAAAAGAAAAAGTCTGAACACAATTCAAAAGAATATAAAGGGCATAAAGGAGAAAATTTTAGAAAGAGGGTAGGGATTCTCAATCATTTTAATATCATGGACTCCTTTGGTAATCTAATGAAACCTAATGGACATTTTTACTGATGAATGTTTCTGAATGCACAAAATAAAATATGCAGCATTTCAAAAGAAAACTAGTGAAACTGGAAAAAGGTAGGACAATGTTTTAAAAATAAAAACAAAACAAATCCATGAAATTGAAGTAAAAACCTTTTGTTTTAATGAAAGAAATCTATACAAGGAAGAAATGGGAATTTGGAGGATGAAATTATTTTGGCTGCAAAGGGCGAGTTTTAGGGCTAGAAAAGGAAACATATAAAAGGGAAAGATATATTGAATATATTTTATAACAAAAACCTTTTTCCTGTAGAATAAAGCTTTTAAAATTTAAAAGGAGAGGGAATGAGCTAGATGGCATAGTGGGTGAGTGCTAGACTTGGAGTCAGGAAGACCTGAGTTCAAATCCAGTCTCAGATCGTCACTAACTTGGATATTTATTAATTTACTAATTGTGTGACCCTGGGCAACTTAAACTCTTTGTATCAGTTTCCTTATCTGTTAAGTAATAATAAAAATAATACCCTCATCCTAGGGTTGTGGTAAGCATCAAATGAGATAATATTTGTAAAACAGGATAGTACCTGACACAATAAATTCTACGTTAAGGCTAGCTATTATTATAATTAGTATCTAATATATAAAAGAGAATTCTTGTGCTTCTCTCTCTTTATCCCCTGAAAGCACTAATTCCTGTAGTCTAAGGCACACATCACATAAATATACCTTCCACACTATAGAGAAAACATATACCGAAGAAGCAAAGGACAATGAGAGGTAAAGAAGAAGGGCAGTGAGTAGATAACTACACAAAATTAGTTTCATGTTCAGCCCAATAAGAAGATTCATCAGTGAAAGACAGAGAAAGTGCAAAGTCAAGTAGTTTCAGGTTTAAGCCAAGTAAAGCTTAAACTAAGGATTACCTGAGACACTAACCAGTTGTGAACTCATGAGCACATCACTTAACTTTTCGGTCTATTTTCTCATCAACAAAATGAGAGTGGTAATGCTCTCACTGCCTACCTTACAGGGCTGTTGTGACAAAAATGCTCTGCAAATATTATATAAATGTGAGCTGTTATTATGATTATTATTCAATAAGAAGCCAAAAGTGGCTTCAAAGAATTCCCATCAGGCAGTATTGGAAATTATATGCATTGTGATAAACAAACAAAAAAAGGCCTATATTTCCCCTCTATATTTAGAGGTAACTTAAAAAGAAAAAGAAAACTAAGCTCTCTCATTGTTTTTTTTTTTTTTTTTTCTCATTCAAACCCTTTCACTGCAGAGGTGGTTAATGTGCTGGTCTCTCTCTCTCTCTCTCTCTCTCTCTCTCTCTCTCTCTCTCTCTCTCTCTCTCTCTCTCTCTCTCCTCTCCTCTCTCCCTTCTCTTTTATTTTTCCTCTCCCTTTTTTCTATTATATTATATTTACTTATCCAAACACATTTGTTTTTCCACAAACAGAATATAAATGCATTTAGGGCAGGCATTGAATCTCAATCTCTCCTTTTCTTCCTACCTCTCCATCTCCCTTTCTTTCTCTTTCAACCCTCTCTCTTCCTCCTTCCCTCACCTCTCTCTCTCCCTCGCTCCTCCCTCTTTTTTCTCTCTCTCTTCCTCCCTCTTCTCTTTCCCTTTCCTACTCTCCCCCATCTTTTCTCGTTCCTTTTCCTTCCTCTCCCTCCTCCTTCCCCCCTCTTATCTACATATACCAGCTTCTATCCCTGTGCCTTGCTTATAGTAAGTGGTTAATACCATGTGCATGTGCTTATTGAATTGGATCAGATTGGATTGCAGCAGAATAATGGATTTGAAACTAAAGAACAAGCTTCAAGTCTTGGCTCTTCCTCCTACTAACTGGGTGTGATCTCTGAGAAGTCATGACACTAGTTTCCTCAACTATAAAAATGAAGTTGTTGGACTAGATAGTCCTGCAAGCACAAAATTTATGATCTTTATATATTTTCTTGATCTACTAATTTGGAAACTTCCTGAGGATGAGATAAAGATCAATATAAAGGAAGGAGGTCTGGAAGGTTGGGGGAGGAGAAGATCATTGGAGTTCTCTGTGTTGCTGGAGAAAAAGCTGGAAATTGCCCCGGGTGGCTGCACAAGAGAGATATTAAACTAATTAGCCTAATTCTGAGTGGATGGCCCAGAGAGCAGGAGACTTGGGAAATCAGGTTCTCAGGGGTGTTCTGAGCAATGGATTTGAGGTAGAGGGAATAAGCTTGGACCAGAGCCTTATGCAATGGAAAGCCAACTTGTGGTCCCAAAGGAGTGAATCAGCTTAGTCAAAAAGATGGGGGATCAACAGGAAGGGTCAGTGCTGGCAACAGGGAGTGTGGCAGGGAGGAGATAGTGCAAAGTAGCAGATAACAGAGCTTGGACACAAGCTAGGAAAAGAAAGGACACATTTGGCAGATGTAATTAAGGAAAATCAAAGATGGGATTCAGTCACAGATCAAATACATAGAACAAAGGACAAGAAAAGGGATGTCATAACTTGAAGGTTTCTTCTTTTTTTGTGTAAGGTGATTGATAGAGCAGTCTTATCCCCAGGAAAGGATTAGCAGGGTCACAAAGGAGGAGAGGGATCACAAAATAATAAGATTTAGAGCTGCAGGAGATCGCCTCATTTTCCAGATTTGCCCATCATCCCATCATCTCATCTTCATCTCATTTATATAATGCTTTAAGGTTTGCAAAACACTCAGTACCTGTTCTACAACATATAGTCTTAGGGAGTTGTCTGGGACTTTGAAAGCTTAAACAACTTAGTCACACAGAATATGAAGGAGACAGGGTTTGAACTGAGGCCGAGTTAACTATATATACATACAAAATAAACATAAGATAATTTTGGAGGGAGGTAAGGTGTTGTCAACTGGAGATCAGGGATGGCTTTATGGAGAATGCAGCAGTTGGGCAGAGGCTTAAAGGGAACTATGCATTCTAAGAAATAGAGGTAAGGAAGGAACACATCCCAGCCACAGGGGACAGTCTGCATCAAATCATGGCGATAGATGATGAACTACTATATTTATGGTACAATAAGAGAGCCAATTTGGCTAAATTGTGGAGTACATGGGGAAGATGTAGTAAGGTTCCATATGGCAGGAAAGGTAGATGGGGCCTAGTTTCGAAGGTTTCTAAATGCAAAACAGAGATGGTTTTATTTACTTTTAGAAGTAATTGGGAATGACGAGTTTATTTAGAAGGGGAGGGACGTGTTTAGACCTTTCCTTTAGGAAAGCCACTTTGGTAGATGTGTGAAGGGCTGGCTGTCACATGATGAAATGTTCAGCCGAAGCAACTGCTAGATTCTCTGTTGTTTGTACCCACTCCGGCTAAATGAAGTATCCATGAAGTCTTTTTCTTTTATATATTTGTAAAGCACTTAACTACATTCCATAGCCTCCTGGGGAATACACAAACCTTGTCAATTGTGACAAGTTCCATTTTTGGTGGCTGTTCTCAACATTTTGGTCTCCAAGATGAAAAAAGGATAAATAAATAAATGTGTGTGTGTGTATACAATATTATGGTATTCACAAGAGACTGTTCAAAAAAATGAAATGGGTGTGTTTACATGATCAGGGGTGTTTGGAAAGAAATTACACAACCTCATGTCATTTTCCTAAGATATTTAAAATTGAACACAAACCAAGAGCACATCTGGGTCTGGGGCTCACTTAAGCCTCCTATGTAAGAATAAAGATGAGTGCCAAGTGTTCCTGAAGCTCATAAATGTTTCACTCTTGATGATTCCCCTTTGCTAGGGTGGAAAGGATAACAACAGTTTTCCTTAAATATATGAAATTGCAATCAGCTGTTGGTTCAGGCCTTCTGCTGACCATATTCTTTGTCCTCTACTGGAAATTGAACACACATGGAGGGGACTGTAAGGAGTTAGAGTCTGGAGGGGTGGGGAGGAAGAATAAATGCAGAGAGGAAAAGGTTGTGGAAAGAAATTGGAGAGAAAACAAGAAAACAAAGAAAAACCTCCATGTTTTCTATTTCACTGGAAAACTAGGTCCAGTAGGGAATGTTACCCTGGTACATTCTACAGTTAGTGATAAGAAATTACCATCTTCTCACTGATGATCATAATTAACATTAAAATAAATAATTCTCTGAGAAGTGGCTCAACGTTGTTTTGTTTTTAACATTGATTTGAATTGCCTTTTGCTGTGCGCATCTGAATTTGTTGTTTCAAATTGTGGCCCTACATCCAGTACTGCCAGTGAAGATCTGCAAAGAAATTCATTTGCCTTTTGAGTCCTTATAGTGGATACCGTTGGGGTGTTGTCTGATGGAGAATAAGCAGATAGTGCCTACAGACATAATGGAGGCAAGGTCGTCTTCCACATGGCTGCTAGTTACAGGAAAGTGAAGAGCTGTAGCCCATGATTCTTTCCTTTTTGTCCTTTAAATTTTTATCTTTTTAAAAATTTCATCATGGCCTTTAGCTCTTACATCCCAATCAAGTCTGGTGCATCCCATTTTTCTGAGCAGCCCCTGAAGATTTTACCTTTTTGGTATAAGTGCCCATCCCATAGGACAAAATAAAATGGCAGCCACTGGGATTTAGTTAAGCAAAACAGGCTGGTGAGCATGAAAACACAGACATAAACACACACAAACAAAGGCACACATGTGTATCCCACAGGAGTGAGTTTCTCTTCAGTAAGCAGTTCCACTTTTTTTTTTTTTTTTTTTTTGGTGGGAGGCTATTGTTATGGAGACTTGACCTTTGAATCTTCCCTCCACTGGCCCAATGCCATCCTCTGTCCTTCCTGAGGGGACAGTGAGCATCTGTGGAGTTTGCTCTCTGTTAGTGCCTAGATAAACAACAAAACCCAGCAGCCATAACATTTTTTTCTTTAGCAGCAGCTTAACAAAGAATTTGAAAAGCAAACGCCCCTAGAAACTGTATCACAATATCTATATACTTAGTCAAAATGTAATTTTCATTTCATGATAATATTTTAGTATATCACAAATATCCCTGACTACTATTCCGAACCTATGCAATCCAGAGACAAGAAAGTAACTGTTAAAACTTAAAACTCTTGATTTCTAATAAGCTATATAGCTAATAAGATTAAAATATATATATATATTATATATACACATATGTAAAGATAACATACGGAATATCTTATGGTTACAAAATATTTTACACACTTTTCATTCTTACAACAATCCTCTAAAGTATACTAGTATAAATATTATTACCATTATTTGATATATAAGGGAGCTAAGACTTGGAGAATGTCAATTTTTCTGTTGAGAAAGCCTCAATTCTCCACCTGCAAATTGCACCCATTTTTTTGGTCTTTGTGTAGATCATTTGCTAATATTTTTCTACTGCTTTTTCCTATTTCCTGAAATAATCATCTATTTATTTTATTTATATTATAGAATAAGTGTCTATTTACATTGGTAGAAGGGAGTTCTTCATTGGTAGCTACAATGTTAATGAATTCACTAGTCTGATAAAAAAAAATATACACACACGCACAGCTAGTTCTCTTCTGATAGAATATAAGCTTTGAGAGGGCAAAGAATTTCATTTTTTTTGTATCCCTAAACCCAAATCACTATGGTTCTCATTGACTGGCCAACAATAGGTCCCAGGCCAAACACCACTTAGTCATTATTTGGGTCCTGATGGACTCAGAGTGAAAGTAAACAGACAATTAAGTGTATATAAACATATATATATATATATATTATATATATGTATATATATAATATATATATGTATATATATAATATATATATATATGTATGTATGTGTATATATATATGTATATATATGTGTATATATATATAAAATCTATCTATCTATCTATTAAATAAAAGAGGCCATTCTTTGCTTCAATTTTTACTTAGCTTTAATCATTTAGTGGACATTGTCTCAATTGAACTGAGCCTGTTAAAGATCACCAAAGTCTCATTATTATTCAGGGCCATCTCTGACCTTCCTCATCTACATCTTGCCACTGAACCCAGGTAGGTCCAGAGGAGAGAGGGAGGCTGGTGACTTTGCATGGCCTCTTCTAATTCACTTGAGTGTCATGGAATCATCTCCCTGATGTCATGGTCCTCTTTAAGAATGAAGGACAAACACAATAGCACGAATAAATGCTTAACAAATATTAATTGCTAATACAGTGCTTTGCACACATTAAGTGCTTAATAAATATTTGTTGCATTGAGTTGAATTAAGGAATTTTCACAAGAACAGAGGAGGGTGCTACTGGGACTTGAATTCAATTTTTCTAATGCCTCCTTTCTAATGCTTTTTCTATTAAACTGACCATGGCAAGTTTAGTCTTAAGGCTTTAGCTCCATGGAAAATATGATTGTGATTAATCATGGGTGAATTCTTTTCATTACTCAACGCAAATATGTAAAAGATTGCCTGGACTCTTCCAGTGGAATTTAACAATCTAAATTCCAGCTGTTCCTGAAGCTGGGGATATGTCCCTAGGCTTCAAAATTTAAAGAAAAAAAAGTAAAAATGACAGAGATGACCATCTAAAATAAGCCTTAGGGCAGAAGCCAAACACAAAAGGAAAGCAAGATAGAATGCTTCTATCACAGGGGAGAAGAAAGTTTGCACGTGTATGGTTTCTAGGACCTACCCCAAGTATACTGACAAAATATTTTTCTCTCTTTATTTACTGAGTCTTATTGCAATTGTATTTATTTTTGTTGCTACTGTGGTTGTTTTAATCATGTCCAGACTCTTTGTCTCCCCCAATTTTAGTTTGGTTTTTTTTTTTTTTTTTTTTTTTGGCCTAGACACTAGAGTGGTATGCCATTTCCTTCTCCAGCTCATTTTAATGATGAGTAAACTGAGGCAAACAGGGTTAAGTGACTTGCCTAGGGTCACGTGGCTTATATCTGACCGCCAGATTTGAACTCAGGAAGATGAGATTTCTGGACTTCAAGCCCAATTCTATATCTATTGTGCCACAAAACTGCTCTCAATTGTATTCATACATATGTACAATGACTTAGCCAAGAAACATAAGATTTAAATTATGCACATTTGGGTACACAAAAATTAGGGTATCTTCTATTCCTTGCTGAATTATTTGTGGTTAAATAATAATACTTGATTATATACAGAATGCTTTCACACACACTAATCACAATTTACTCATCTGTAAAATGGTAAAATGGGAATAAGAATATCTGCATCACTTGTTTTAGCAGGATCACAATCTAGTCTGTTCTCTATTGCTCTTATGGAACATTCCACTTTTCACTTCTCTTGCTTTTGCACCTACTGTTCCCCAATCCTTTCTTGCTCTGCTCCCCCTCTTAGAACACCTTGACTCCCATCAACACTCCTACAAAAGGCTCTTCTTGATCTTTCCTCTTGTAGACACAATGCTTTCCTCCCAAATCCTACTCCTTTGTGAGTGACTTTGCATGTTTTCTATTTATTCATATGTTTATGTTATACCCTTTCAGTAGAATATAAGCCTCTTGACTGTTTATTTTTGGACACTGTATCCGCAATACCTCACATAGATAGTATTCCATACAGAGAAAGTTCTCAATAAATACTTATTAAATAAATGAATATGATCTTCATAAAGACCATGTTAAAGAGGTATGGTAGACATTATTACTTCTCTTTAACAAGTGTGGAAACTGAGGTGTGGTCTGGCCCAATGTTAAAAAGCAGTATTTTTATGGCTGGAGATCATCTAATCACATTCTTTTATTTTACAGACGGGGAAACTGAGGTCCAGAGAAGGCACACAGCAAGTTAGAAGAAAGTCATAGCTACCTTTTACTTCCCTTCTTTCTTATTTGAATTTGTATCACCAAATCTATCCTCATAGGAAAGATGCGGTACTCTTGGGTTTCCTAATATACTTTCAATTTTATATACAGAGAGAGTAAAATGGGTCTGTCTAAGCTGTTTAGTCCCTTTGCCAAAGTATTTAGGTCCCCAAAAAAAGGAAATCCTAAAAGTAAACACCCCCTTTCAATCACTTGCAAATCACCTCCTTCTCTTTCCCACAAGGATGCAATCCTTTGCTCTAAGCATTGAGAAATTGCTGAAAGGGAGAAATAAATGTTCCTCTAAATTCCAATTAACTTTGCCCCTGATTATTGTGTAACTCAGTGTGAGTCACTGTTCTTTAGAAAATGGGGGTGAGAATCAAAGATTAATGAAGCTTTTGGAGAGTGGCAACAGCCTAAATCCTAGATGTTTTCACAGCTCCTTTCCCCTTTTGCTCTCTCTGTTGTTAGGGTGACTATAAGAAAAAGGGGAGGAAATGATGCAGATAAATGTGTAAAGTTTTTTTTTTTTTAATCATGCAGTACACAATTCTTCACTAGCAAATCTCTGCAGTGATTTATTTCTCTTTTTTTATATGAACTGGTGGTTTCTTTCCCCTCTCTTTATGTACACCAATGAAACCAAAATTAGACTTCAGGCAAAACTAGCTACAAAACTTCTGACACAGAGTCAATAAAGAAATAATACAAGTTCCAGCGGGTCACACCAAGAAAACAAATAGGCTCAGGATCTGAGAAAGGCTGCTTGTGGAATACTCACATGTCCTCCCAGTTGAGTTTGGTTTTTGACAATCAAATCTGATTTTTATGGGGAAAACTACAGAATCTTTTCTAGGAGGCCTTTGCATTGCATGTTGAAAGGCATTACCTTTTCCTAGCAAGCAGCAAATATTAATTTCAATAAATATTTGTTTCTATTCCTACTACAAAAGTGAAATACTCTGAAATATTACTTACCTATATCAATTTTTTCCTCTTCCCCTTCTTTTCTCTCATGTGAGCTTCTTGAGATCAAAATCTGTTTTTCCTTTCTACCTTCATTTGATCCCTAGTAACCCCAATATCTTTTACATAGGAGGTACTTAATAAATGCTTCTTGAATGGAATTAAACTAGCATTTATTGAGTACCTACTATGTGCCCTTCACTGGGTTACTAAGTGCTATTGAGGGTACAGACAAAATAGCTACAAGCACATGCTAATTACTTTCTCTGGAACATGATTAGTGTTGTATGGAGACAAAACTAAGCTAGAAGCCTAGAGGAACCCATTGCCTAACTCTAAATGTGAGATAGAATTCAGAGGAAAGAGATCAATGATGGCAGCAGTTATAAAAATGGCTTTGTGGAGGGAGACTTCCTGGGCCCTGAAGAGAAAACAGAGGGAATTTCAGGTTGGAGAAGAATATTATAGCTCATATTTATGAAGTGCTTTCTATGTGCCAGGAAATATGCTTAGTCCTTTATAAAGAAAAAAAAAATCTTATCTGATTTTTCCACAACCCTGGGGGAAAGGGGTTATTATCACCCTCATATTACAGATGAGAAAACTGAGGCAGAGTGTCTTGAATCTAACATTTGAACTCAGGTCTTCCAGACCCCAGGTCTAGAGCTCTAGTCACTGTGTCATCTAGCTGCAATAAATACACATAATATAAACAGAAATGAGCCCGTTGAGATTAGTGGTTGGGTCAGAGTATAAACTGGAATGAATACTTCTGCTATAGCTGTTGTATGTATTCCCCATTCTCCTCTAACTTTTGTGGGCAGGGCCTTCTTCATACTTTCTATTCTCGAAACAGCTCCTTGCAATAAGAATTATTAATAAATATCTGTTGGACTGGATTGGAAATGTGGTTTGGATAAGTAGGACACATTTCTAATTCCCTCGCATGGTACTCAGAGACTTAGGCTTCTGCCACCTGCCCCTGGCACTAGCATTCTGGCATTCTGGTCAACTCTGTCATACTCTGGAAAGCACGTGACCTTTTTTCTGGAAAAGTTGTCAACTGAGCAGTGACTTGCTTAGAAAATGGAAAAAACAAAACAAAAAGTTCCAAACCGTAGGTAAATTATAAAGGCTGCCAAAATTCCTTCTGAAGGTCATTTTAGAGAGAGTAGATTTTCTAGTTTCCTGAGAAGGAATGAAGAGAATACAGTAATCCCAAAGTGTTTATCTGGCCTTATTGTATATACAATTTATTATTTCCTCTGGGCAGTGTCATCTCACTATGAAGCCAAGGTAGGTTCCAGGATGCTAGGACCTTCTTCAGAAACAGAAAACAATAGCCAACCATTTATCTGCTATAATTTGGATCAGTCTCTGACTGGAGGCAGGGTACTGGACCAGATGACCTGATCACATCCCCTCTAGCCACAGGATTCTTGCAAGGGAATGAAAAATAGACACATCCTTTTGTTAGATGTATCTTGCAACATCAGATGTATAAGTTATTGATTTAAAGTAACAAATGGATGCGGATTTCCCATACTTGTCACTTCCTCTTTCTATCACCCTTCATTAAAGGTAACATTGGTCTCTTGTCTCTTACTGTAAGTCTAGAAGGAAAAAAGGAACATCAGCTCTGTTAACAAGAAGTGAATTAAATGCAGCAAAGAAAACTGCCTTGTAATCTCTGGGGATGGGATTACTATCTATTGTATTATAGTTTTCTAGGAGATGGGCATTAGGGGAGGCTCACCTGACAAGAGAAAGAAACCTCATTTCCTCTGTTGTTAGAAACTGGACAGGTGACATCACTAAAAAATAAATCAAAGACTACAGTCTTCTTCAGGTAGACAGATGACCTGGCTGACCTGGTAGGTATTCTCTTTCTTTAATCTCTGTTTTGAGGCTCAATTCAATGTTTTGGTGACAAAATATGTCAAGATGATATAGAGTGAGATGTGTGGATAAATATTTCACAAATGTATGAGCTTAGCTTCCTTACCACTTGTTATACATTATTTTTTTTCCTGCCCAAAGTCAAGTTTGTGAAGAGAATTTATAAAAAATAGGAACGTATTTTATTTGTCCCATAGGAAGGATCAGAGTTAGGAAGATCTGATCCTCCTTCTGCCCTTAGATTAACTTGTTCATCAATCAACATTGATTAAACTCAGGACATATTATGAGTATTTTTTTGTTGCTGAATCCTAGACCTGACTTCTAAGAACTTTTAATCCAGAAGGGTTATAAGACAAATAAAACGGATTAAATGCACCTAGGAGGTCAACCATTAAGTCATCAGACTTTAGAAAGAAGAAAACCTTTCAAGTTGAGTTAATTGGGAAAAAACAAACAAACAAACATTCATGGAAAATTTGGTACCTGAACCAAACCTTAGATTTCAATAGGTAGAGATGTTAGATGATTCTCACCCTTCTAGACATGAGAAGCAATGTGGACAAATGCATAGACTTGGGAGACTAAGTGGAAGTTAAGTGCATACAGAGATTATAAAATACATTTGGATTCATGGAATCTAATGGAATATGGAGGTCATTAAATTCCTATCTTCTCACTTTCCAGATAAAAAACAAGGAGACACAAAGCAGCCAGATCAGATCACAAAGCCTGGAAGTGAATTTGAACCCAGGACTCTTTCCAGTGCATCACTGAGCTATTATAAGATAAAGATTAAAAACTACATTAGAACTGGATTTCAAATGCCTTGAATATCAAGCACAAAATAATTTGCATTCTCTTTAGTAGGTTGCAAGTAGGGAGTTACTGAAGGATCTTAAGCAGAGGAACATACAGTGAAAAGAAAAATGGTACTAGCATCAGTCAGTAAGTCATTTAAGCATGTTTGTTAAGCCTTCTACAATGCTACATACAAAGAGGACCCAGGTTCAGATTCTACCTTTGATAATTATTATCTGGATGAGCCTAGACAACTTACTAAATTTGTTGGGCCTCAGTAAAATGAGCAAGTAGTATTAGATAGTCTCTAGATCTCTAGATGCCCTTGTGATTGGAGAAAGATAATAAAGGGAAGAGGGAGAAAGATGCTAGAGATGCTGCAGAGGCAAAAATCTGCTGGCTTCCTTCACTCCCCTTAAGAGATAAAACTTTGATGAATTTAGGACCTGTGACTCTAATACAGTGATTTCAGACTTCTTGGAGACTAGCTTAAACTGCAATTAGTTCACAATAATTAGTAAGAAACAAATGTTTTTTAAGAAAGCATCCATTCACTTAAAATGATTTTTAATTTTATAATGACTGGTATATAATTATAGCAGAACAGAGCTATTTAGTAAGAAAAAAATAACTTCAAAGAGAAGAGCTCATTTAGTGTTTATTTGCTCTAGGGTTCTAATTATTTTGAAAACTACCAATCCTACTTATATGATTACTAGCAGAATTTAAGAGCAGCTTTGAGGAAAGCTGAGCCAATCATTTCTCAGCTTCATTAAAATGGGAGTCTATAAATATCAGGAGCCTCTAAATGTAGGCGAAGGAATTTGTATTTTATTCTGTGGAAACTAAGTAGGGAGCCATTGAAGGTATTTGAGCAGGAAAGTGATATGGCTACTGTAGAAATCGCTCTGATTCTGGAATCAGAGCTTCTCGATTCATATACCTTTTGCACCAATTCAGGCCTTTTGTGATAGAAATATTAAAAATGAAGCCAAATATGCCTTTTGGGTCATTAAAAGAGATATGACAATAGTGATTGAGGAAGGCCTACAAATAATAGAGTGTTTTGTAATTATAAAGCACTCAAACCACCACATAAATGGACAAATGACATGAATAAATTTCAAAGCAGGAATAAGTTAAAAATTACCACATGAAATCATGTTTTGAATCACCAGTGATAAGAGAAATGAAAATGAAAGGAACTCAGAGGTTATGGAAAAAGACCATATTGGAGAGATAGCCTGAAAGGTTATATTGATGGAACTATAACTTGGTCCAACCATTTGAGAAAACAACTTGTTATTATCTGAGAAAAGTCACAAACCTTTCATCCAGTGACCCCATTATTGGAAATAAAGTCTAAGAGGTCATAGACAGAAAGATTTTATACATACAAAAATATTCAAAGCAGTGCTTTTTGTGATATGAAAACATTGCAATAAAAATATATGGCACAATAGATAATGTTGGACTGGGAGTCAGGAAGACCTTAATTTGAATGCTGTCTCAGACACTTAGTTGTGTGATGACATACCTAATCTTTTCTACCTAACCAAAACTTTGAGGGTTGGGAGGATCAAATGAGAAAACATACAAATTGCTTCGTATATCATTAAACTCTACAAAAAGGAAAGCTCTTATTAATGCGAATATAAATGTAATGGAATATTATTGTCCAGCAAGAAATGATAAATACAAGGAGTTCAGAAAAATATGAGAAGATTTATATGAACTAATGCAGAGTGAGATAGGCAGATCCAGGAGAACAGTATTCCCAATGGCTAAAATAAAGCAAATTAAAAGCGTTGTAAGTAATTGTAATAATCTTAGTCCCAGAGAACAGATAATAAAATATACCTCTCTCCTTGGCAAAGAGATGTGGAGTCTATGGGGACAGAATGTTGTATATATTATCAGTCAGTTACTGTATCAGTTTTTTGGTTATTTAAATTTTTTGTTGGCTATAAGGATTTAATTTTTAGATGATAAGACAAATCTAATTTCAGTCTAAAAAAGGCTCAATACATTTTGATTCTAATCAAAATTTTCACCTAAACTGATGTGATTTTTCCATTTTAACTTGAAAGTCAGAGACTCAGTTAGAAAATAGCTTGTCTTGAGGATACAGAGACACATCTTAGTGGAATGAGATGTTTATGGTGCTTTCACCCTCATCCACAGTGCTGTCACTTTTTGTTCTAAATAAAGTATTTTTTTCAGGATAATTAAAGAAAGATTATAAGACTCTTGACATATGGCATCAACTTATCATCACAATAATCTCTGAATTATTAGTTAGTGGAAGTTGTAAAATGGTATTTTTAAAAAATGACATGAGGTACAAAGATTGAAGGACTAAATGCCATCTGTTGCTGGTAATGACAAAGTAGACAAATAAAACTTCCTAGTTAATATAACTATTTTGACTGATTTCAAGGCATAGGGAAATATGACCATAGACCTATAGCTATATAGGATGCTACAGTATATCTTGTCTAGTCCCTTCATTTTACAGATGGCATTTTATGAAAACGAGGGTATGAAACAAGCTGGACCACATTACAAAATGTGCTCTAGATGTGCTTTAAGATCTCTTCTTCAGAGACCTTGAAGCAAGCATGGAGTAGTAGGAAGAGTAATCAATGACCTTAAAGACAGAAGAGATCTTGGGTTTAAATCAAGGTTCTCACATTTAAAAGTCATATGGTTTTAGGTAAGGAGCTTAATCTTAGTGAGTCTCCGTTCCCTTATCTGTCAGAGAAGTGAGGGAAGAATAATATCTATGGTAATGTGGTGGATGAACAGGCTTTTCTCTTAGGAAGCATTAGCTTTTCTGATGTGACCCTGAGTAAGGCACTTTCCCTCAGTATCCCAGATCACTCTCTAAGCCTATAAATTGCAGAACAATTATAAAAAAAATATAAATAAAATATTTTGAGAGTTCTTTCCATGAAAGAAATCATCAGCCTGAGATCAATACCTGTTGTATTTATAAGCGAGCTGATGTGAGGATGTCTTGCCCATCTTAAAGCCCTCTATAAATACCATCAACACTATTATTCCGACTTTAAACCTATGATCCTCCTTCTAAGTAGCCTAGAACTCACACCCTGGTCTTTGGACTCCAAAGTCTCCTTTATTGTCTTTCTCCAATCACAAGGGCATCTTGGGTTGCCGGGTAACTCCAAGAAGTACCGACTGATGGCTTCAGGGAGATTTCATTCCATTCTGAATATGCACACGTCTCAATTCATCTTCTCCCTCCATAGTGAAGATTTATATGCTTTATTAATCACTTTGTGACAGTCGCCATCGTGGTTTCATTTAGCAGAGTAAGCCAGCCAAACCTCGTCAAGACTTCTGTGGCTTTCACCGGGCAAACTTTGGCGTCCTGGCAATTCCAATCGCTCTCGCCTAGATGAGATTTTCCAGGGCTATCCATCTTGGGTCTGTCTAATAAATCACATCTACCCCCTGCTCTTTCCCTAATTGATAGGTTGAAAAAGAGACACCACTAGATCATGTTAATGTCCCCCTAAAACAGCAGTGAGATAGAGCTTCTCTGGCAACAACATCTCAAAATGGCAGGCAGTTAAACATTTTTCCTTCCAGATACAATCTGAGTGAATGAGTAGGACTGCACTGTGGGGCTGACAGGCACGTATTCTCCAACGTGTCTCAATTGTCCATGATAACTTTCCCATGCATTTGTCTCTTGTATGTTCAAAGGGAGGAGCCATTAACGTGAGGCTTTCTGCTCAGGTGAGAGATCAGCAGTCGGGAATTCTTGTTAGCATGACCGTGAGTATGTATAGTAATAATTGATTTGCAGTCTTGGTTGGGCTGTATCCTCCTGTGCATGGTTATTGCTTCTGTGATACTTAACCACTTACAATGCTTTCCTGGGAAATACATGATTGATTTCCCTAAACTCCTAAATGAGCACGATTTTATACTTATTGCAAACCAAGATAGTTGCAAAATGATATTTTTTAAAGTGACATGAGGTACAAAGACTGCAGGACTAAATGCCATCTGTAGCTGGTAATGACAAAGTAGATAAATAAAACTGCTTAGTTAATATAACTATTTTTTCTTACTTCATGACATAGGGAAATATGACCATAGATCTCTAGCTGTATAGGATGCTAAAGTTCATCTAGTCCCTTCATTTTACAGATAGTAATTAAGACTTAGAGAGGGTTAAGTGGTTTATTCACAGTCACATAAGGAAGAAGAGGCAAAGCCAGGATTTGATCCTGGAAACTTTGAATCCAAATTGGGCCTCTTTGTCTGTGCTACACTGCTTTCTATCATATCTACTTATTAAGTCAAACTTTTTTTCTTTTTTTTTTGAGATTAGGGTTCAGAGAACAATTTTCATATAGAATCAAATAAAAAAATCAATTGACTTTTCACTTTGTAAGTCTTCACCTAATACATGTTAAATTGTTTATCAGTTAACAGGCTCATAGATTCTAGACCTATAGAGATTATTTAGTCCCCACCTAATCAATCAGACAATAAATACTTATGAAACACCTTGATGACCTTGGAAGAGTCATTCAGAAGATGCTAAGTGGCCCACTGGATAGAGTACCAGAAGAGCTGAGTTCAGATCTGGCCTAAGATACTTATACAAACTGTGGGACCTTGGCCAAATCATTGAAGCACTATTTGCCCTAGTTTTCTCATCTGTAAAATGGGGACAATATTGTCACCCCAGAATATTGTGAAGATCAAATGAGATAATAATTGTAAAGCAGTTAGCACAGTGCCTGGCACACATAGATACTATATAAATGTTTGTTATCATTATTAGTATTATTATCTTTGGGCCACAACTTGACTCTCTTTAATGCAGGATTTATTCTAGATCGGTACAATGAACATCAGAGACATTCACAATGAACAAATAAATTCTACTAAAGATGAAAACTGTTTCATTGATCAACTGGAATCATTGGACTTTCAACTTGGAACAGTTTCTCTTTACTAAAAGCAAAACTTTGAGGTACCTTTGTATTCAATTTTAGCTCTACCTATAGAGAATATTTTAACTAAACATCAGTTTGCCAGGTTTATCCATGAATTGCTTAACTGGACTATTTTTTAAAATAAATAGCTTAATTGAAATGCTGGCTTAAGTCTGTATTTGAATTTAATTGAGTATAATTCCTATGCAGTGAAAATCTTGATTTTAGAGGGGTGACTATCTATTTTCTATCTATACCTTGTCTAAGGCACTAATATAATCTGATTTTTTAGATGAAAAAAAAATAACAGAAAGCTCTATTACTATGTTGTTTAGAATGTGTGAAATAAAAGGGTGAAAAAGCCCCACGCAAAACTGAGATACCCCATGGATCTGGGAGATGGAAATGAAAGCCAGAAAAATTCCTTTGGTTGGTAATTTGGCTCAGTATCTTAGATACTGCTATTCTACTAGCTCCTTTCAGAACCAAGTCTTTCCAACGATGGGGGAAATTCAGGAAGTAGAAAACAAGAGTGACATGGAAAATCACTTACTAATCATACACCCTTGGGGATGGAAAACAGAATTCCCCTTATGGTCTAATTATGCTCTGCTGTCTTTAAATGAAACCAAATCAGGCAAGTTTCCAGTCACTGCTTGATGTCTCAGAGCCCTTATTTCCCTATGTCCACAGTTTGTGATGGGAATATTTACTAACTTCCTGGCATTTTCCTCACATCAGAGGTTACCATTTTCTTCCCAGAAAAATCACGGTGTTCAGTACTTTATTTGACCCACAAGGTTTTCCTAACCAGAGGAATAAGAGACACACGGACACAAAGGAAATACTGAAGTGATTGTCTCTTTTTCTTGTATGGAAACCAGACTTTTAAGGTTGCTATCAGTAGCTTTAGATCAATATAAAGCAAGAGATTAACAGGCTGTTGTTTCTAGGCATAGAGCCATAGATTAGTAATGGTTTTGTCCTAAGAAGGTCACTTGTATACTTTATAAAATAGGTGATCTGTTTGTAAAAGATCACATTGTTAAAAAAAAAATAGATGCTAGGAAATACCTTTCACAATTGTAATTAAAAGGGAAATTCTTAAGTCAAAAAAGAATAGAGGGAATGTTAAAATATCAGAGAAATGAAAATGAAAATGATTTTGCCTAATGAAATCAATGTAGCTAGAATAAGAAGAAAAATTGATTATTAAGGAATCACAAACTATTAGTAATCATGTGAAAGATTGCTCCAGATTATGTATAATTAAAAAACTAAAGAATTCAAGAAATCTGATGTTCCATTTTTTATTTTTCAAAGTGTAAAAGATGATAAAAGTCAGAAAGTGTTGATACTGGATGGGATATGAAAAGACACCAAGGCACTGTTGGTAAAGCTGTAAAACTGGTACAACTATCTTACAAAAACAGTATGGAATTGTGTAAGAGAAGTTACAGAATTTTTTTTCAACCCTGGGACTCTAATACTGGGCATGTACAAACAAGAGAGAAGGCAAAAAGCAGAAAATAAATGGCTTCATATTTCAAAATATTAAAAAAAGTATTCTGCAATAGAAAAAACAAAACAAAAATGAGAATGAGGTGGTTGGTTCCATCTATTGGAGAATGGCTGAATAAGCCATTCAGCTTAAAAATAGAAAATACTATTTCTTTGTTTAGTCATTTCAGATGTGTCTGACTCTGTGGTCCCTTTTGGAGATTTTCTTGCCATTTCCTTCTCCAGTTAATTTTATACATGGGGAAACTAAGGCAAACAGGATTAAATGATTTATCCAGGGATCGCCCAGCTGATGTTTGCTGCTGGAATTGAAATCAGATCTTCCTGACTCCAGGCCCAGGACTCTATCCGGTGCACCACCTAGATGTCCTGTTATTTCTCTCTCTCAGTAATGAAAAATATGTAGAATTCAGAGAAACATAGAAGGCTTTATGTGAACTGATGCAGAGAAAAGAAAACAGAAGATGGAGAACAATATGCATTATAACGATAATAATGTAAATGAAAACAATATTAAGGGCAGAAGAGATCTGATTAGTTGTAGTGTTCAAAGTAGGGTCTGCAGAACAGATGATGAAACACATCTCTCTCTTTTCAATACAGGCATGGCCAGGATGGGGTGGGGGGTATGAGTTACAGTTGGAGAATATGTCATATTCTATTAAATGAGGTTGCTATGTCAATGGGGAATTCAATGGCAGCGGTGTGGGGGCAGATTTGAAGAGAAATGACTAGAATAACAACTAAAGAAATTCGTAAGAATTTTTTGAAGATGCAAATAGATCTCTCCTTCATTTGTGCCTCCACATGACTATCTATAAAACATGGAAAAAACCACATGGTGAATCATCTGAAATAGGCTCATTTAAAAGTCACACTAAGTTATATTGTTTAGATTAAATTGGCAAAGACCACTCATATTTTGCTGATTTAATAAACTCAATATAACACTCTTTGAGATCATTGGATGCTTTGAAGACAATAGTACTGCTATTTGCAATTATATAATGCCAAAGAAATTTAAAATAGTCGATAACCAAAGCCAATATAATTTGGGGTTTCTTGTGTATTTTCCTCTCCACAAGTTTACTTTCTTTAACTACATTTTTCTCTCTTATTTCTGATGAAAATTGTCATGTAAAACACACATGGTACCTAAGTAAGTCATGTCTATGTGGTATGATAAAAGGTGAATCTGAGTTTTGATTGTGAGGCTTTCAACAAGGTCTCAAAGCACTTTTTCACCTATATTAGTTACCTTATCACTCTTCTCACTACTTAAAAATCTAGTTTATCTACTCTGGGTTAAGGAGGCATGGGAAGTTTGTGAGAATTGGAGGTCTGATCCCTTGACTCGCAGTTTATGTTTGATCTGCTAGACTATGATGCTCTTTACAATGTTTATAACAAAATACTCATAGGCACTGGATAGACTTATTCCCTTGTGATGTTAAGAACAAACAAGGAAGTATTTTTCACGGAGCTTCAGTGGAGAACTTAAGAGAAGACCCACAGAAAAGGTCACATAAGATGGACAGCCATAGTTCATTTGAGATCACCATTGGATGACCTGTGTGAATGAGATCATAGATCCATTTCTATATGTGTATCTGTGCTGTTTGAGATGGCACTCCCAGTTACTAAGAAGCAGAAGTAGCAGAAGGAAAATAAATACAGAATGCTAAATTTCTCAGGATTTTGCTAAAATAGATGCTTTCTAGTTTTCCAGACTGAAGGCAATGTAAATTTCCATATGTCCATCAACAGGAATGTAACCATCAATGGAACATTTGGGGACACCCATTTTGGGGAAGATAAATCCTCTCATCCTCCTACCCATTTACATTTCCATGCATTCATATCTATTTCTGAGGTTTGATTAGCATACAATTCATGCACAAGGCTCTCTACCCATCAGGTTAATTTAAGGGACATGTACATTCAGCAACGAAGTGCTACCTGACACTTGAGGGCATCAATGGAGAGTCTGAATTTATATCAGAATGAAAAAAACTGCTTCCTTCCAGTTAGACAGCTGGGAATGCCATCTTCTTTCCTGATGAGTGGAAATCTTTGAATTCTATCCCAAAACTGGTGCTCCTCAAAGAATCGCAACCCTTACCCCATCTAAGCAGGTTGAAAAGACTGATACCATTTTGACAGACATCATCAGCTTACATGCATGTCATCATCCCATCTGCAAATGAAACGTGAAGTTAATTGTTTCACCCAAGGAGGAAAAGCTTCGCCAGTTTACTTTAGAAGGGAAGCTTTGAGCATCTCTGCACCCTGAAGCTTTGCTGAAAATATTATTAGTTACACGTCAGGAAGACTGGTTTCTGAAAGCCTTTTCCAATGTGACATTAATAATTTATGAATAGTCCAACACACAAAAACCATATTTGTAAGGCTGACTGAAGGGAAAGATAGACCGGAACTTAGATTTTTAATGAAAGAATGTATAAATAAGGGAAAAGACAAAAAGACCCCTGTGGGAAATCTACAAAGTATGTACTTCATGGTGCCAAGGTTGTCATTCATTAGGCAGCAAAGGAAGAAAAAAAATCCAACGTGGTTAAAGAAGGAAAAGTGACACATTGCACCTTCTTCCCTGGAACATCTGCTCTCTGGGTGTCTGGCTGCATCTAAGCAGTCACATCTGGTTAAAGGAAATTTTTACTACTTTTAGGGCTTGTGGAGCTATTATAGCTACGGACGACCGTGCACATTCTATTCAGCCTCATGTATTGTCAACGGGATTGTCAGCAAAGTTCTGACGGCAGGATCTTTATTACTGGTGATTATGGGAGCGGGAGAGTGAACACAGCTTGAGCTGGCAATGAGAAGGAAAAGAATTTTTTTCCACTTTGACTTGAAAATTGGAAATGCAAAATATAAAGGGCAACGAGACACTAAATGAATGAAACCCCAGGAAGATAGTTTTCCTAGTATTGATGCATTTTCAATTTATCTTCAATTAAGTACAACATAACAATGAAGTGTGGAAGGAGAGCTAGGTTTCTTTAATCTGCTAAATTACAATGTCAGAATCCTAAAATATATTTTTCTTTTCTGAGCAGCCACTAGCTGGTAACTCATGTTACCATGATTTGGCTTCATTAAAGTATGAGCTTAGGTGCCCTTCTGATATGGGCCTAGATGCAGGGAGATCCTATAAAAGCCATATGTACCGATTGTATTTTCGCTCAATTCCAAATCTTAATGATGCTTTGCAGCAGGCACACACTTAATGTTCTAAATGATACTCTAGTTACCTATTGTGAGATTAAGCTGAATCTAAAAACATGTGTCAGAGCCTCTCCTAAAGTTATTTCCTTTAGCAATCATTGCATAGGAAATGTGTCCTAGATGATGAAAATGCAATACTAGAAATGTCATCCCTAAACAAAAGTCAGATCATGGTCTGATAAAAGCAGCAGAAAACATTCATTCACTTGGAGATTAGAGTCTTCTATAACTATGGATGATGAAAAAGTATGCAAAATGGTCCCTGCATTGAAGTTACTTAACATCTTCTTAATTACATGTAACACTGCCTTATATTCTTTGCCTATGAAATCTCATGGACCACTTGGTAGCTCCTCTCTTTGGTGCTTGTAATAAATAATTAGATATCAGAGTACTCTTTTGTAATCATATTCCCTTTTAGATGC
>NC_133617.1:116569068-116804068 GCF_048593235.1 Sminthopsis crassicaudata | reverse complement strand
AGAAAAGAAGGAAGAAAATGAAGCAAAAAAGGGAAAAGCAGAAAGAGCAAAGAAGGAAAGGAAGGAAGAAAGAAGGAGAAAAGGGAGAAAGGAAGAAAAGAAAGAACAAAAACCCATCCTTGTTAGCAATAGTCTCTTAGGAGTTCAAAAAGAAAAGTTTCTTTCCCCACTGATTTTGACCTTTTCTATTTGGCAGACGTTGATTTTTTTTCCTGCCTGTGTTTCTAATGGAGCTTGAAATTAACATGGTTTTTTGTTTACCTCCTAATTTGTGTACCGCCATCATCAATGTTGTCAGCATAGTTCTGGGAATAGGGTTTGTTTACTGCTTCTGTTGAGCCAGCAAATGGGGTAGAAGAACAGAGAAGCTTGCTCCCCTCATCCCACTCTTGTTCAGATTCTCTAACCATCACTTCATAAAAATTGCTTCCATTGAAGCTTCCGATGACTTTTTTTGTCTGCAAAAGCAAAAACTCTTTATAAATCCCTGTTCTTCTTGACCTTTGTAGCTAAAATGGATGAGCATCTTCTCCTTCCATTAACTTCCTCCAACTACAGTTTCCAAGGCACTTGTCTTTTTAACAGTTTACTTTTCCCCTGCACACAATTCTTGGGAGGTCCTTCTGGATTCTTGCTTTTATTTTTTTCCCATCCATTCTCTTACTTATATCACCTAATCTCCAATTGATATCTATGTGGCATGCAGTTGGTACTTAATAAATGCTTACTGATTGTTGATTAACCCCCATTTGCATTCTTTCTGTTTGTGTTTTACACACACACACACACACATATATACATATATTACATATGTATATATATATCTCTCTCTCTATATATATAGTTCCATTTTTGAAATCTCCACTTGGTTATTCATAACTTACATACTGAAATATTTCTAACTGGACGTTTTACATTTATAAAGCTATTTTTAAACCCCTCTCCCTTAAGCCCTCATTTTTCTGCATATTGGGTGATGCTACCAATTTGAAAAACAGAGAGGGCTTAGTATTTTACCCCGCAGACTCTTAATTGTTCTTTGTTCTCACTATTTGTTCAGCGGATCCTCTTGGTTCATCATCATTGCCTAACAAATTAAGTGCTCTCAGCACTCATACTCTCAAGTCCCATCTCCTCCATGAAGGAGCCTAAATCATTAAATAACTGCTATTCTACTTACAATTTCAGAAATGAAATGACAACGGTTCTTGTTTTATTAGCAAACAACTCGGGTTCGAGGTTGTGGAAGGAATAAAGACTAGTAGACTTGCAAACCTTAAGTACTCCCTGATAGCTCTTAGTTATAGAATTCATATAAAAATTTTAACAGTTTTCTTGACTAACCTAAACCTAGATTTTCTACATATGCCTCTATTTCTACCAAGTTTTTTCTTCTTCCTCTTCAGTTTCTCCTACGTCTCTTATTAGCCTAGAGTTTTTCCTCTGATCTGTTGGAAGTAGTGGATAGAGCCCTAGACCTGAAACCAGTTAGATCTGAGTTCAATTCTGCCTTAAGTCACTTACTATGTTAATTCTGAGTAAATCACTTAATTTTGGCCTCAGTTTCCTTAACTGTAAAATGGGGATAACAATAATACCTTACTATATAGACTTGTAAAAATCAAATGAGATAGTATTTGTAAAAAAAAGTTTAGCACGTGTCAGGCACATAGTAGACATTACATAAATGCTTATACCCTTCCCTTTCTACCTTCAAATGTGCCTGGGATTGTGAATGTGACCCCAGAACTGGACATGATATTAAAAATCATTTACTGTGAACTAATAATTTTAAAGATGAAGAAAGTATTCTTCCTTCCTAAAACCTGTGGTTTATTTATAAAATGTTCTTTCTTAAGATGAAGTAATACATATACACATATCCATTTAAATCATTATTGTCATCACCATAACAACAACAATAACAACTTAACAGGTGATTTGGGTCTGGACATGTGAGAATTTGAAATAAATCCAACAGCAACACAGACCCAGGTATTTAGTGAATAATGAACTAGGCAATAAAGAATTCAGTCAGCACAAACTACAACCATAGTTTTGTGATTCCGGCAATTAATATACTGGGTATGACATTTTGTGGAGCTCATGGACCGTAATGATATACAGTGACAATTGTCACTAGGGAACACACACATCTCTAGGGAGAACCTTAAGAGATTTGTGGTGGATGTGCTGAAACACAGAAGAGTCATACAGACAGTAGTGGAAGAAAAGAGTGTGGATACGAGCAATAACAATCGGTGCTTCATATTATTGGGCCAATTAAAAATAGATAAATATTAAATTTTGCTAGGAGGAGGCCAAGCAGACTGGATTTAATTTGAGAAATTGCAAGGCATTTTTAACAATGTCAAGCTGCCCCCGACAAGGAAAAGCTCATCTTTTTAATACCAGTGTTCTGTCATTTGGTTGCAGATCATAGAACTCTATGATCCCCAAAGAATCAAAATCAAAGGTGGAACAAAGGGAAATGTAAAGATTTGTCGTGAATTTAAGAGGATGGAATCACTAATTTAAATCTATGTGATTCAAGTCAATTTAACAAGCATTTATTCCTCTTGCATTCATATGATTGGAAAGGGAAGTAAGCCAATTATGTGCTAAGAGTGAGGAATAACAGATACACAACTTGGATGTGACAATGGTATCTATGAAAGATCAAAAGACCTAGAGGAAGCTGTCTGGTATGCTAGGTATATCCTTTCTGGAAGATTTATGGAAGGACAAGAAACCCAAAAAGTTGCTTATGATGAGGATTATTTAGATTGTGCTTTGTATCATGAAGCCATAGAATGGAGGAAGTTTTAAAGAACGAACCTTTAAAAATCTTCTATGAGCCAGGCCATGTGCTAAGTGCCTTATAAATTCTTGTCTGATCTTGGGAAGCAAGTGCTATTAGTATTTACATTTTATTGTTTAGGTAATAGGCAAGAGGTTAAATGTCTTGCCCAGCTAATATGTGTCTGAGGCTGGATTTGAACTCACTTCTTCCTGGCTCTGGACAGGTAGGTGGCAGAGTAGAGCGCTGGGCCTAGTCAGGAAGATTCATCTTCCTGAGTTTGAATCTGGCCTTAGACAATATCTGTATTACTTTGTGGAACTCACTTAACCTTGTTTACCTCAGTTTCCTCATCTATAAAATGAAGTGGAGAAGGAAATGGTAAATTGCTCCACTATCTTTGCTGAGAAAACCCTGAATAGGATCACAAGAAGTCAGAAAGAACTGAAAAATGACTAAAAAACAACTTCCTGACTTCAGAGTCAGTGGTTTATCTACTGTGCCCTTGACCTGTGTCTAAGTAAGATCACAGATCAATCAACCACTCAATCTACAAATATTCATCAAGCAACTCTGTTGTGTCAGGGCTCTGGAGAGAGATAGGGAAATTAATCTGTGCTAGACCTTAAGGAGGTTACATTCACACAGAGAGGATATCATGGAGACAATATGTGCATATATTACTAAATAAAAGATTTGGGGGGGGCTGAAAGGCACTGCTACTAGCAGGAGTAAGGAAAATTTGATCTAGATATCTATATTTTGAAGGATGAAAGAATTCATTCCGGAGAGCAATTTGGAACCATGCCCAAAAGGCTGTAAAACTGGGCATACCCTTTGATCCAACAGAATGAGTACTCATTGTAGTTGAATTCTGTTAAAAGAGGGCTATAATATCAGGAAAGTGATATCATGAATTGTAAGTGAATTGGATTTTAGTGTGGGAGGGCGATGTAAAATCACCAGGCTCACTTTCTCCTCCAGAGCTATCTGGGTCCAGTGGCAAGCTATAGATCAAGTCTGGAGATGGCTCCTGGGTACTCATTAATTAATTATTGAATGACAAATGAAAGCATGAAAGGAATTTTGAGTTATTTCTTACTTTTTAAAAAAAGGAAGTCTAAATTCAGGGTTTAAGATACCTATTATTTCTCACTGAATGATAACAGGACCATAGAGTAAATGAAAAAGAGTGATGGATTTATTGGCTTTCCAAAGTCATTCAAAAGGTTGGCTCCAAAGGATGAATAGATTTTGATTTAATTTCTCATTAAGTGTACAACGTGAGAGTAAGTAGATCAGAATTTTCTTCTAAAATAAAAATAATTCCATATCATTGCTTTGAAATCAGATTCACAAGATGGTCCACAGCATGTGTGAAGGGGGATTAATATATCTTTGAAAGCCTTCACTCAAGAATTAGCTTCAATGAAGGGATCAAAGGTCCTTCAGTGACTTCCTACATCTTCACACTCCTGGCATAAGGTAAATCTGACATGACCCACACAGAGAGTTTCAGGGTGGTGGAGCATGGAATGAGAGGACTCTAAGATTGCAATCTTAGAATAATGAGAACAGTTAGGAGTTTACACCAATCCCCATCGCCATTATAGTAATTGTCATATAAGCAGATTGAACACATTTGTCTGTTCTCATTTCAGTTTTTGCCACAAGACTGATGTACTAGAATTTTAATGCTATATAATTATATATTCTGTAAATTAAAGCAGCATGGCATACTGGATGGGAATAGCATATTTTACACTTCATTACATCTACTCTGACTGTATTGCTGCTAAGTTCTGCTTTTTCTTTCTACCCTGAGACATCTTTCTGATATTTGCTGAATGCCTATTAGATAGGGAGAAATTCATCAAGGTAATGTCATGGCACTGGAGTCAACACAGCCTGGAAAAAAGCTGGGGAGAACGCTGTCTAAATCTTGGCAATGGTTCACAGAGAGGTTGGGCCTATGGATATATGGCAATAACAAGCAGAATAGCTATAGGCCGTATGGACAGGTGCTGGATCATCTCTCCTTCGGGGGACTCCAAAGAAGATTAGTCAATCCTACATTCAGCCCAGAAGTTTAAAACTTGAAATTTAGCCTTAAAGTGGGCTTTGAATCTAATGACTGGTCTCAGCTCCAAACCAGTTTCTCAAGTCAAATGATTTGTCTTTGTTCCTTTTGTTGTCTTCTCCCTGGGAATGTAAGCTTCTTGAGGGCAGGGACTGAATTTCTGCTTTTTGTTGTATCCTCAGCATTTATGACACTGCTTGGCAGATAGGAAGTGCTTAATAAATGTTTCTTAACTGAATATCATTAAAAATTATTAAAGATCAATCTTCAGTTTTCTGCTCCCATCTTTTTTCTACACTTTTCACCTTCTCAATTTCAGGTACCACTTCTATATTTTCATTTTGGAGCTCACTGCTGAGTTCTAATTTCATTTCTCTAGCTCTCTATCAGATACTGCTTCTTTGATAGTTGCGTATCACTTCAAACTCGGAACAAAAGAGAGGAAATTCACCATTTTCCCCATTGCTCAGCTCCCATTCCCAAGAAATTTCACTACCATTCTCCTAGTCATTCAGACTTTAAACTTTGAGGGGATCTTTGATGTCTCCTTCTCCACCATTATTCTGTAGATTCTCCCTTCCCCCTGTAAAATGCTTCTCATAAATCAAAGGCAATAAAAGAGTATCTAGATTACTATGGATAAATCACAGTACTTGATTTTGAAGGTTTGATCCAGAAGACATCATTGATAAACTTCAACCTCATAAACCGACTTTTGAGGTAGATTTTGTTTATATGTTTCTTGCTACCTGGCTCTTCTGCCCCATGTAGAGCATTCTCAGCTACTGCTTCTCTCATCTCTGTGATTTAAGACCATCCTTTAATATTTTTAGTAGCTTTGTGATCTCACTGATGCAAGTTCTCCCTCCAGAGGTACAGATTGCTACTCCTGTCCTACCATAAATAAAATACCTAATGTAATAGTGGGGCAATTAGGCAGTACAGTGGATAGAGAACTGGGCCAAAAATCAAGATGACTCATCTTCCTGAGTTCAAATCTGGCCTTAGACATTTACTAGCAGTGTGACTGGGTAATTTAACCCTATTTGTCTCAATTTCCTCATTTGTAAAAATGAGGTGGAAAAGGAAATGGCAAGTCACTCCAGTATCTCTGTCAAGAAAATTCCAAATGGAGTCACAAAGAGTTGGACATGACTGAAACAAATAAACAATGACATATTCTAGTGGTTATTACCTAGACTTTTGACATTGTATAGACACTAATGGGACCCCACAGGCTATCACAGCACAATGGAGCAGCCATTTTTTCACTGATGATATCCTTCATATCCCTCTGATGTAATTCCATACGACTAAGATGTTGCAAAGTCTTCCTACTATAACTCTTTTTCCTTTGTCTCATAGAGATGAACTACAGCTTTGTGCTTTTTTTTAAGTGACTGGTTTTCCATAACTTGCAACCATTCATTGTTTTTATGATTTCATTGGTATAGGGAGCTCCCAGATAAGGAAACTCCTTTTAATGGTGCAAGTGGAATCCTTTTCTGCAACTTATATCTCAGAGAGTTACCTAAAAGTGACTTATCTAAGATTACACAGACAATGTTAGAGGTAGACCTTGAAGCCAAGTGCTTGTTCTGAGAGCATCACTACCTGGGATACTTCTCACAAAATAATAGTTATGTTAAAAATATGGATCTGTGCTTCAGGGATACTCTCAGGGTCATTAAAAGTATTGCATCCTTCCCAAACATAATCTAGATTGCTCATCCTTCTGCAGTTCTGGGCCCAGAACATTGTCCATTTGTAATGTATGCATAGGACATATATGGTCCATCATTGCCTAGAAGTTGTTGGCTGTAATCCACTTGTTTTTTTCTATATAGTCAAGCTGAACTTTTTGAAAGTTATCATTTAGGAGGCTGTACCATTTTCTAGCCTCAGATACTTCCTAGCTGTGTGACTTAGTAGGTCACTTAACCTCTATTTGCCTCATATTTTTATCTGTAAAATGAGTTGGAGAAGAAAATGGTAAACCATTCCATCGTCTTTTCCAAGAAAAGGCCAAATGGTTTTAAAAAAGGAAGGCTATTTTCAAAAATAATCTATGTTCCTAGACATCATAGGAGGAGCAATTATTTGAGGAGAAAGTAAAGATGAGAGGAGTCAGACATGATTGAAAATAGCTAAACAAAAAAAAAATTTCCAGGGATTGATTCAATCACCACAATTGTCATCTACAAATAAGCACTTGAAGGGATCTCACCATTTATAGGGAATCTCTCGTCCATTTGGTCTCTGCACTGGGCATTCTCCATTGGCTGTGGCAAATATCTCTAACAGGCATATACCTCCCTGATTTCTGCATTTCTGTTTTTCTTTATCTTAATAAGCAGAGGATCAGTGAACAAAGTTATTTCTATTGTTATATCTTGTAGAAAAATCTTGTATGACTTTGACATATGTTCTGAGATATCTTATAGGAAAATAAATTTTAAGGTAGTAATTTGCTCTGCCAAATCAAATGCAAGTTCATACTCAGCAAACAAATATAATAGGATCTTTTATGTTCTCTACTTTTTAGTCATTTTTGTTATTAAAAGGTTTGGTCTGATGTAGAAAAATCATTTTCCAAAGCCCATTATTTCCCTTTTCATACCTTTATCACAGATACTCTCTATGTATATGAAGATTATTCACATGAAGATTTTAATGAGATGGAAAAGTAGGCATGACAGTAATTAATATTTTTTCAAATGACCTTTACCCCTCTTTGGATATAAAGGCTGTGATTCCTCCCTTCCTACACCTTTCCAAAATGTTTGTTTTCTTCCAATCTTTCAAAGAATCAATCCTCCAATGTCCTCAAAGTTATGTGTACTTCCACAGAGATATGTTGTATGTATATTGGATCTAGACCAGCTACTCTTCATATTTTCATTTTCTTTAATGACATTTTTACTTCTTAATGCAGCATACTGACTTCTTTGATGTTAGAATTCAAGTGTGGTGACTCCATCATAAATAAAATGAAAGCATTTTATTATACTGAGACCTGAGGCTCAGCTTTCCTGATTGGTGAATGGATACTGATTTACATAGCCCACTCATATATTTAACCATTCGCAGAGCAGACCATCCAGATCATGTTTTACATTTCATTCAGATGTCTACCTGGTGATCTTGTAATCCAATCTGCTAATTCATCCTCTGTAACATAAGCTTTCCAGAGACTATGCCTTAGGGGAATGATTGCATTAAAGTTTAAAATTCCTTCTTTGGGGTTCATTGTACCCAAACACATACAGTTCATTTTATCTAGCCAGCCCCAGCCCAGATCATCTAGACCTTTAGCTTTTAACACTGTGGTTCATGACTCCACATGGATATCATAACTTAATGTGGGGGTCATGAAATTATGATTTATTATCTGTAAATATTTGATTTGTATAACTGTTTCATATACCTATACACCTGTAGTCACATAAAAATTTCTCAGGCAAAAGAGGCCTTGAACTAGACCATGCTTTATATTCCATTAAGGCTATAGATCCAACTCATCAGTTTGCTATTTATTCTACCATTTTGGTTTATCCCTTGCCCCTTTGTCCTTTCACTATTCTTATCACGCTAATTCTTCAACATGGTTCATCCCCCACCTTGCATTTCTGTACTCAAATTAATGAATACAAGATAATGGAAATAATGCAACCATGGCAGTGAGGTCCACTAAAACTCATGCTATCAGACCTCAACTGGGTTCCCAACTGCTGCATTTAATGTCTGATGGACTATTATACTCCCCACAACAGATGTTCAGAATCTTTCCTCTCAAGACTCTGACTCCATCTCTCTGTGGATGATTTTGCCTTCTTATTTTATTGGAAAAGATTAAGGTTTTTTATCATCAGATTCTTCATCTCTCCTCCTCCAAACTTCAAAACTGCCCTGTACTTTTACCTATTATCTCTCTTATTTTCTCCAGTCTCAGAAAGATGTGGATTTTTCTTTGGTTTTATGTCTTAGAAAGATGTGGATTTTTTCTTTAGTTTTATTTTTTTCTGGAAATCTAACCCCCATTTCCTTTGGAGGTCTGGATCATTTATTTATCTTCTTCATTACCCTTTTATTCTACCTTCAACCTCTCATCTTTACTTTCTCCTCAAATAATTGCTCCTCCTATGATGTCTAGGAACATAGATTATTTTTTAAAATAGCCTTCCTTTTTTAAAACCACCCCCTCTTTTTAAAAAAACCTTCCTTTGACTTCTTCCATCTCCTGAAGCTATCATCTGATCTCTTTCACTGCATCATCTCTCTCTTTCACTGATCAACTTTTAGAAAGAATAATCTATACTTGCTGTTTGTATTTCATTACTACCCACTCACTAGCCAAACCATTAGACTCAGTCATTAACCATTTATCAAGCACTTACTATGTACCAGACACTGTTATAAACACTGGGATACTAAAAAAAACTTAGTCCCTTCTCTTATGAATTCATATTTCAGAGGGGGATACATCAGGCAAACTGTGCATATAAGCTATATGGAAAAGGACTAGGAACCTTTTGCAGAAAGTAGTATTTGAACTGAAACTTGAAAGAAGTCAAGAAACAAGAAGTCAAGGTGAAAAGTGAGATAATTTTACGGATGAGAGACAGTGAAAAAGCTACGAGAAGAACAACAAGAAAGTCATTGTCATTGGACCATGAAGTAGGTAGAATAGAGTGGAATATACATGTCCAATCATTTTTTCCTCTTATACTGTTATGAAAACACTTATTTTATTTTTTAAATTAAGAAAAAATAAATAAGATAAAATAAAAGAAGACTAGGATGGTTAGAAGAGGTAGGTTGTTCAGGGCTTTAAAAATCAAACAAAGAATTTTATATTTGATCCTGGAGGGATCCACTGGATAGGAAGCCACTGGATTTTTATTAAATGGAAGGTGCTATGGTGAGACCTGAACTTTGGGAATGTCCCTTTGGCAGCTGAGTGGAGGATGGATTGGAGTAAGTAGAGACTTGAGGAAGGAAGAGGTTATTGCCAAAAGTCCAGGTGTGAGGTTATGAAGACCTGGGCAAGAGTAGGAGCTAGGTGTTTAGAGAGAAGGGTACACAGAAAAGATGACGAGACTTGGTAATAGACTGGATATAGGACGTGGCTGTGAGGGAGGACTTGAGGATGGCAACCAGGTTGGTAACAGGGAAGATAGCAGTATCTTTGATGGATATATTTGAGCAAAGGGAGGGCTTTTTGTGGAAAGATGGTATTGTTTCAGAGACGAATTTGAGAGGCATTGTGATTTAGTGAAAAGAACAAGGGACTTAAGTAAAGAGTTCAGATTTTGACAGAGAGATATTAACTCTGTGACTTTGGAGAAGTCATTTACTTCTCAGAAGTTTAGTTTCCCCATTTTTAAAATAGAAACAATAAAACACTATATATAATGGCCAGAGCAACAGCAGCAACAGCAAGAGTTTATTAAATATTTATCATGTGGTAGGTCCTGTGCTAAGTGCAAAACAAACAAAAATTATCTCTGTTTTTTGAGAATTTAGTCTACCCACTAATCACAGCTGTAAGAAGTTTTAGAAAACCTAAAAGTGTAGTATGCCTATGAATTACTATGATCTTGACATCACTCTCCTTTTGGGTACTTTCTGTTCCCTTCACTTCTATAATACTTCTCTCTTCTCAGTCTCCTTCCATCGACCTGGACAATCTTTTATTCTCCATAATTTCATTATCCTCAACCACTCTTAAGGTTTGAAGTACCCTGAGAAATTTTCCTATGCCTTCTTTTACATATCTTCCCATAATAATCTATTTTATTTCTATATATTCAATTATCACCTCTGAGGAGGACTTCTATTTATCTGGGCCTAATCTTTAAACTTCAAACTTATGTCCTCTTGGAACTTCAAACCTAAGTTATTCCAAAGTAAACTCTTTATCATCTGCCCTAAATTTGCTCATCTTATGCAGTTGTTGATGGGACCACCATCCCTCAGTCACATAGGGTCAAAATCATAAGCTCTAAAGCAGGAAAAGCCCTTAGAATCATTTAGGCAAGACCCTTCATTTCTCGGTGATTAGCCCAAGACCACACAGGTAGTAAACAGCAGAGCCAGCATATGAACTCAGAATCTTACTACACAGTCTTTCACTTATCCCAAGTTGCTTCCTGACCAATGGTCATGTCTGCTCCAATTACAGAAATTATCTTAATTGCCACCACTGATTGGCAATGTTAAGTGCTCTGAGTAAAGTTAACACTTTCTTATTAACTTCAGTCACCAAATATTTAATGAGTGCCTACTATGTGCTTGGTGCTGTTGGTAATATTACACACGTTCTGGGCCTGTTTCTTTCCCTTTTTGCTGAGGTCATAGGATCATAGAATTTAAAAGATTTAGATGTGGAAGAGACCATAAAACTTTGCCAGTTCAACTGGTTAATTTTTACAGAGGGAACCTGAGAGCTAGAGAGTTCCCTGATTTATTCAAGGGATTAAATGCCTATTTAGTGCAAGTTCTTTATTTCAAAATCCATTATTTATTTATTTTGAATTGAACCATCTCTCATTTATGGTAGAACATGAGTATACCTTAGGATAGTGGCGTGCTGGTGAGTTTTCCTGAACAGGTTTTTCCCCTCTTTTTTATTAATTGTTATAAAGAATGACTCCTCTATAGGAGATAGAAAGGAATATATTTAGAAATGAAGCAGATGTAAAAAAGACATCCAACACACTTTTAACTTAGTCTAGGCAATAACACATTGTAACTAATAAGTCTAAGCAAAATATACATTGTAAATGGTCTTAATCTACCAGTTATATCTCAGGGAAAGTAAGTTACATCTCCATTAAGAATATACCTAGATACTTTCAGGAGCCAAGAGAGTGGAATAAGCCGTGAATCTGTAACCCTCCCATGTTCATCTTCAGGCAACCATAAAATAGCATCCATTGGTCCAGCAGGGAGATAGGGTAGAACCATCGTTTAGCTCAAAGAACTTGAAGGATACACAGGAAAGATACCTCTCACGAGGGTAAGGATTGGGGGCTGAGAAGTGGGTGGGAATATACACTCCAAGACAGTGAGCCAGCAACAAGTCCCACCCTAGCAAATCAGCAGGGTTTGCTGAACTCCAGTGGTGCAGCAGGTGAATCCCAAGACCAGGACCTTGGCAAAACCAGAGAATCCTGCAGTTCCCAAGTCAGGGAACCACCACAAGCTCAGGTGTATTTTCGGCAATTACACAACCTCCAGGGGCCAGACCTTCCAGTGATTTAGCATAGTCCTGGGCAATTAATATTGGACTACCACAACCCTCATTATAGTCCAAGGTAAACACAGGAACATCACACCTGGTCTCAGTACACACCAGACACCACCACTAGGAACCCAGCACAGCCTGACTCTTACAGCTTTCAGCAGCACTAGCCATTCCTTACCTAACCCCCACAGCACCAGGTCCCCTATGGGTCTTAGGGTAACATCAGTGCAGTACCAGGTAAACAGCAAGATGCCTCAGGGAGGCTTCCTTCCACCCGGGAGCAGAGCTCAAATTTAATATAAAAGGAAAAGACTAAAGAGGAAGAAGGATGAAGACAGAGAGATGGGGAGGGAAAGAGGGAGAGAGGAAAAGGCAGAGAGGGAGAAGGAGAGAGGCAGAAGGAGAAAGGGAGAGAGAGAAGGTAAAAAAACCCCAAAAATCTTATTATAGAAAGCTATTACAGTAACAAGAAAGACCAAGAAACAAGACTCATAAGAGCAAAATGATGTCAAAATCTTGTGGGCAAAACCCCAAACCAAAACAGGAAGTGATATCAAGCCCAGAAAGAGCTTAAAAAGAAGCTTCAAAATCATATAAAAGAGGTAGGAGAATGATGGGGGAAAGAAATGAGAATGTTGCAAGAGAATTGTGAAAAAAAAGTCAACAGCTTGAAAGATTGCTTAAAAAGTAGAATTGACCAAATGGAAAAGGAGATATAAAAAAAGAAAAAATATGGTGAAAAAACAACTCCTTAAAGAATACAGTTAGTCAGAAGGAGAAGAAAGTACAAAATCTAATTGAAGACAACATCTTTGAATTTAGATTTGGGCAAGTGAAAACTAATGACTCCACGAGATATTAAAAAATCAATCAAAGTAACTTAAAAGAAGAAAAAAATGGAAGAAAATGTAAAATACCTCAGGGGAAAAACTATTGACCTGAAAAAAAGATCCAGGACATATAATATCAGAGTCATTGGACTACCTTGAAAACCATAATCAAAAGGAGGATCTGGATAAGATTTTCCAAGAAATTATCAAGGAAAACTGTCTTAATGTTCTAGAACCAGGGGGCAAAATAGGCATTGAAAGGATCCACCTATCACTCAGGAAGGAGATCCCAAAATAAAAACTCCAAGGAACACATTAGCCACATTCTAGAACTACAAAAACTTGGAAAAATACTACAAATGGCCAAAAAGAACAATTCAATTATTGGAGAGGCACATTCAGGATTACACAGGACTTGCCAACAACAACATTCAAGGACCAGAAGTCATGGAATGTGGTATTCTGTAAGGCAAAGGAGCTAATACTACAACCAAGAATCACCTATCAGGGAAAAAACAGTCATTCAACAAAAACAGAAGGATTTCAAGCTTTCATAAGAAGACCAGAACTAAATAAAAAATTTGACCTATAATATCAAGACCCAAGAGGGTTAACCTAAAAACAGATTAAAAGAGAAAAGAAAACATAAGAGATTTGATAGTCAAATTGGTTACATCTGTACAGGGAAAAAATAATACTTATAATTCTTAATAACTATCATTAATAGGAGAGCTAGAAGGAATGCCCATATACAGAGGGTATTTATTATATATTATATAACTAATATGTCTAAGCAAAACACATACTATAACTGATCTTATATCATTTTACCAGTTATGCTCAGTGAAGATAAGTTGTCTCCATTAAGAATGTAACTAGCATGGACTTATTCACAGATAACACAAAGGAAAAAGCTGTATGAGAAACAGAAATATATAGCAAACAGTACTCTCGGAGAAAGAATCAAGGGAATTAGACTCAGATATGGTCTCCAGCAATTCATTGCAAAATGATCTTGGTCAAGTCTGGGACCTCAGTTTTCTCATTTAAGAAAAAAAAAAGAGAGAGAGAGAGAATACTATACTGTTACTGTAAGGAAGAAATGAATCTTCAAGCACCAGAGGAATGTAAGCTGCTGTTAGTACAGAGTATCTTTATCCTTTCAGTAGCTTACAGAAAAGCTATAGCTTTTTACAAGGAAACCAAATGCAGGGTTCTGCTAATCGGACACAAGGTTTAAATAAATGGGAAATGAAAGAAGAAAAAGAAAAGAAGAATGACCTTGTTACACAATAAAGCTTGATACTTCTAAATCTAATGCTTCATGGGACACTTGTAGACCAGGTCTTGGAAAATGGACTTGTCTTTGTTCATTATTAAGGTAAATGACAGAGCCCTTAATAGAAACCCACAGCTACCAAGGGGAATTATGTCTCTTCTAAAAACAATCGTGTTGACCTGGTGGGGAAACAACCAGGAAAATTGGAATTGAAAGTTTACATTCAGGTAAAGTGGATTATCTTTCACAACTCTCCGAGTGGGAGTTTGTTCTCTCCAAGTAATTAGTGTTATACCAGTAATTGGAGATTGCCTTGTGGATGCTTATTTATGGAACCCTGGCCAAGTCACTTAATATCTCAGTGACTCAGTTTCCTCATCTGTAAAATGAAAGAATCGTATGCAGTGGCCTCAAGGTTTGATTTTTAAGAGTGTAAGAACTCTATTTTCAGTTTTTAAAGTATATTAATTCCAAGGCACTTTATGTCTATGTCTATATTTTGGTTCAAATATGGATGGCATGTAGATGTGGAACTAGTAAGGATGAAAATTAAATAATTTGATGGAAATTGGCTAATTTACAGAATAGGAAAAAGAATCCCCAGATTCTTTCATTTATCCTTGAATAACTCCCCTAAAACTCTTTGTAGCCAACTAGCTTTCTCCATTTGGAAAAGATCAAAAAAGCAAATGAAGTGACAGTCTCCAGTTGTAAGCCAGGAATTTAATGTGAGGCTTGCCAGCCTCCTCTCTCTCTCTTTCTTCCCAATCCTTCATTTGAAGTGATTATTATTCTAAAATCCCATAATATTGAAACATCAAGTACACAGAAATTAAAACCAAGCTCTGGTTGAACCATCTGGGACAACCCACGACTTTCTACACTGATGACTTCAGTAGGACCAAAGAACTCTGCTAGAATGGAGACGGAATTACCAAGGAGGTCATACTAGCCCCTCTGAAAAGACATCATCTTTCTTGACAGAATCTACTTTATTTTTTCCAGGTTTTAAGCATGCTTTTGGAGATTATATAACAACATGATGGACAAATATTGCCTTCAATGTCTTATGAAAGTTTTATTGTCAACACCTCCAAATATGACTGTAGGACACAGGATATGGGATCTAAGAACAAATGCAGAATAGTAGGGGGCATCTAATCCAACTCCCTCTTTTTACAGATGAGAAGACAACTTTTTAGAGGTTGAGTGATTGATCCAAGGTCACTCAGCCAGTGACTGGCAGAGAAGGGACAAATCCAGGTTTCCTGACTTCCAGGAGAGAATCCTTCCCACTACCTCCCATTTCCTCTGTTGGTAGATTTCTGTTTATTTCTGAAAATTTCCTTTGGTGGAGGATTGGTAATGGAAACACATCTTGATAAAGGGTCCAGGATGAGGAGCTTGTACTCAAAGTACATTAAAGATGAACATTTTAAGGGGGGGGGGTAATTTTTGCCTTTAATCTCGCTAAAGCATGAAGGGCAGAGTAGTTCCAAATGTCTTTACATAGCCCTATTCAAGCTTCTTTTCTTATCATCCATTTTAAATTATCTGGTAGTACAAGACACATTCCAAATAGTTTCCAATATACTTTTCCTGTATATATCTACAAAATAATACATAAAATCTATAGAATAAAATACAACCCGTGTTAACTCTTATATAGGTTCATGAGAATTTATTACTAATGAAACTGCAAAATAAAATGGTCTTTTTATGAAACAAAAACTGTAAAAATATTAGTATATTTAGTTTTCATTTTATTCAGAAAGTACTAATAAATAGGTATAAATTTGAAGTTACTGATTTCCTGTTCCTTCTCCCCTTTTGTCTCCACTGGTTATGAATAAGTAGTACTATTAGACTTTTCATACTCACAGACATTGTTCTTTCTACTCTTCTGGGTATCCTATGAAAGCTGACAAGTTTTGTAGACCATAGTGTATTCAGTAAAATGAATGATATAAGGGCACTTATCCTCGGAGAAGTTAGCATCACCGAAGTTCAGGCTGTAAGGAATTTTAGAGAGTATCTAGTCCCCCAAGGAGATATAGAGTCAAAGAGAGTAGACAACTAACAAAATAACCCTACACTGGAGTATAAATTAAATTAATAGCAGCTTTTGGTCAAAGGTCAGAGGAGTGGAGCTAGCAGGAATTCAATGAGTCCAAATCTTTCATTTTGCTGATGAGGAAATGAGGGTATAGACCTATTTCACTTGGTGATTTCGTTATCATTTGATTCTCAAATCTATCTTTCCTGCCCCATCCTTTCTGGTGACCTCCAATCCCTCATCTCTAATTATCTTTCAGATATCTCAGTTTGGATGTCCAGTAGACATCTTAAATTAAACATGTCCAAAAAAGAACTAATTATCTTTCCTCCTAAAATCTCTCCCCTCCCACCTTCCTCCTTACTGTATGTAGAGGGCAACAGCATCCTCCAGTCCCTCAGGCTGGCAGAAACTTTCTTCGATTCCTCACTATTTCTCACCCTTTCATATCCAATCTGGCCAAGGACAGTTAACTTCACCTTGGCAATCTCTCTCAGAAGAGGCCCCTTTCTCTCTCCTCCAACACTGTCATCCCTCTAGTGCAGACTCTCACTACTGCAAGCCTGGGCTACTACTGCAGGAGCTGTCGGTGGGGTCCGACTTGCTTGTCACTCCCCACTAGAATCCATTTTCCATTCAGTTCCAACATGATTTTCCTAAAGCACAGGTCTAACCATGTTACTTCCCTGTTCAATAACCTTCACTGGGCTCCTTATTGCCTCTAGGATCAAATACAAAATGCTCTGCTTGGCATCCAAAGCCCTTCACAACCTAACCTCCTCCTACTTTTTCAATCCTCCTAAATCTTCCTCCCTACCATGTACTTTTTGGTCCTCACTTTTCCCTATAGGTTAGTCTTGTTTGTTTCCCTAGTTAGGATACAAGCTACTCATTGGTAGGAACCATAACTTTAATTTTTCTTGCTTCCCGCTGGTATAACACATTATTCCAATAATTGTCTGGTTCTATACCTAGAGGCAATATAATGGTACCTCAAGTTCATGTGATTCTGTCCTATGCTGCTTTAAAGAGTTTCTATTAAATAGAATGTTAGGAGTATAAAAACAATTGTCCTAGTTCCCAAATAGGAAAATTCTTAATAAGGAAGCAGGATTTTGGTATTCTGCCTTAATATATTATATTTATATTTATCTCCATCTAACCCTTAGCCTCTGTGAAGTTGAAGCAAACTTTGGGTCATCAGAGACATTTTTGTAAAGAAGCAGTGGATTATGTTACAATTTTAGTTTCTTCATCTCTAAAAGTTATAGGAATAAAAGACCCCCAACAGTCTTTCCACTTCTAAAGTTACAATCCCACTGGGAAAGTAGTGATGTGGCGGTACTATATTTTCCTTTTCTTGATATGAGTAATGTCATTTTGGAATAAGCCTCCAGATCAAACTTAATGGGCAAGTTTGTGTATTTGTATCCAATTGTATATTGCAGGCTTCCTTCAAGGAAAATCACAATACAAGTAGAGTCTGCCCTGCCTTGCCTGGATAGCTAAGGGCAATGACAAATGAGATTAAGAAGTGTCTTTCCTCTCCCCTAAAATATAACAAATGATCCTCAAAAAAAATCAGCCTGTTTATTTGTTTTCTCCATTCTATAAAGAACCGGCCACCAGCACCTCATATTCACAAGTCTGATTGATCCGTAGAGATTCCTTACTCGTTTGCCAACTAATTCTTCTCTCAGTCTTGGCTTGTAACTATGGATGTAATGAAATCCTTTACTGACTTGTACCTTCAGTTGTAAGCAAGTTTTCTTGCCAAAAACATTACGATAACCATGATAAATGTAAAATTCTGCATTTCAGTTAAAATTTCTATTCCATGAGGAAAGGACAGGGCAGAACTACCTCAATGAGTAATTTGAATGAATGAATATTTTTCTTGAACAGTGTTCAATATGAACTAATCATGAGTTGCAGCTGTACAGTCTCAGTCTATATGAATAGAAACACAATGTTCCTAATGAGGAACATTGTTGTATAATAAAGAAGTCAGCCTCAGAATCAGGAAGATCCAGATTCAAATTTTGCCTGTGAAACACATTGACTATGTGACCCTGAGCAACTTTCTGTTATCACACAGTGCCCCAGACAACTTGATAAAGTTTTGCAGAATAGTTACTTATTTATCAGAAAGATACTATCAGAATGGTATCTCTTTTGCTGATGGAATCACAGGTATTAATATACCAAAAATAAAAGTTCAGATCGGGGGAAGTCAGGCAAGGATATTAGAAACATTTTTTTTCCCAAACAATATTTGCTCACATCATATCTCTGTGTTACATTTTGGTCATTCTCTTCATATTACAAACTTTTTCATTATTTTATCTGTTCTGGTTAATTACGTCCATATAAGACTATGAATTTAATTAATAAATATTGTGTGTGTTCTAACTGCTTCACTGATCAATCATTCCACATCCTTCTTTCCCTCTCCCCAGGAGTCCCTATTCATTGAAAACAGACATATTAATAATTATACAATGGTTCAAGTGAAAGGAAAACTCAATCAATACAGCAACTTCATTGTTGCCTTATTTTAAGAAACTGTCACAGCCACTCCAACCTTCAATAACTACCACCTTGATCAATTGGCAGTCATCAAAACATTGAGGCAAAGATCCTTCACCAGTACAAAGATGATGACTTGCTGAAGGCTCAAACGGTGGTTAGCACTTTTTAGGAATAATCTATTTTTAAAATTAAGGTACGTATATTGTTTTTTAGACAAATTATTGTACACTTTTATATGCACTGAGAAACCAAAAAAATTATGTGACTTGCTTTACTGTGATATTCACTAAACTACAGTGATCTAGAATTGAACTCACAACATCTCTAAGGTATCCCTGTATTAGCTATAACTCATTTTCTTGGTAGAACTCTATCTGGAATACTGACACTAGCAGGTCACATCCCCAGTTGTTCCATCATTTTGCTTCTAGGTAATATGTTCTATGGGAAGAATACTGGAATAGCCTTTCCTCCTAACTCGCTTAAGCAAATTATTTCCTTAGTCTCTGTGAGCATCAATTTCTTCCCCTGATAAATGAGGTTTCTAATACTTGTTCTACTTATTCCACAAGGTATTTGTGAAGATTAATTTAATCAAGGTATAGAAATAACAACAACCTTGAAATGTTTAAAGCACTCTGTGAATATAAAACCTGGAAGAGAGGGACAGTAACACAGGTCATCATATTAAGAAGTCTCCCCCGCCCTTAAAAAATACAACAAATGATCCCCAGGAATAGAAACCAGCTGCTAGTGAATCCAGAATGGCAAGGTTGTTTATTAAAAGTTTCCATCGATTCTCCTTAGTGAGACAAAAACCATCTTTTGCATATTGTCTTCTTTTGGGCTAATTCTTCAAACTAGATTTCCTAGGTATGTATATTCTACAAGAAAAGCATAAACTTTGAGGATGATTTTTTGCATAGGCCATCTTGTATTCTACTCTTTCCCTCCTCCTGCCTGAAATGTAGTCCTCCTTCCCATTTTTAAAAAATCCCTAGATACCTTCAAATGTAAGTTCAATGACCACTTGTTAGGAACGACCTGTTCTGTTTCCTTACCCTTCCTTTATTGTCTAGTTAGGAGCTAGCATCACCCTGGTCTTCTTCATGACTTTGTATTTATTCCTATGTACGTATGTGTATATATTTACTCTGATAGGATGTAAATTCCTCGAGGTCAGGGGTTTTCCATTTTATCTTAGTATCTCTAGCACCTGGGAGGCTACTACCTGTTAGCAAATGATAGATTGATTTGGCCACTCTCATTAAGCATTCACAGGAACAACAAAATAATAATAATTAGTTTTTCTAAGGCTTTAATTTAATTTTTCCAAAAGGTTTCCACACAGGATATTTCCTACATGATGAAATCATAGATCTGAAACCTTTCTTTCCTCTCAAGGTAGGTATATCAGTGAGCCCATGCATAGTGAGGATTGGGGGAAGCAGGATCGGTAATTTGTAATAAAATAAGGCAGGAGAGATCCTGTTTGAGGGAATGTGGAATAGTTTAGTGACATCCTAGGGGATGCTGCATTATTATGTACAATGAATCCTGTCTACGAGGGGAGTACAAGAAGAAAGGCTGAGCAGGGTCAGCTACTCTCCGTCTTCGTTCACTTCAGCGGGTGCATCTCAGGTGGCTCTTACTGACAGAGAAGTGATAAGACAAAGTAACTCTCCTATTTCACAATGCCAGGAGGCCAAGTCACTGGAGTCTAAATCTCTGCTTCTTGGCAGACTCTAAACAGACTCTACAGAAGAGGGCAGGTAGAATCAGAGGGTGTCAGATCAAGAAGGGACTCTGGGGATCATTCGGTCTAAATCTCTCCTTTAAGAGACAAAAAAGCTGAGGTCAGAAGGGGCTAAGGTTCTGCAGCTCCTTCTACCTGCTGACCCAAGTGAATAGAATACAAGGTTCAAATCCAGATTCAAACACTTAATACCTATGTGACTTTGGGCACACAACTGAGTTTGCCTCAGTTTCCTCAACAAAATAGCTGTAATAATAATAGCTCCTCCTCAGCAAAGTAGTTGTGGGGATGAAATATTAGCAAAGTACTTAGCACAGTGCTTGGAACATAGAAGTACTTAATAAATGCCTTTTTCTCTTACCTCTTCCTTCTTCTCCTTTCCCCCCTATCCTAATAGTATCATTAATATTTGACATTAAAATATCTCTGAGGCTTATGAACTATTTTATGGGCATGGTTTCAGGAAGGGGAGGAGACTGGAGAATCAGAAATCAGGGAAAGAAGAGAAAACAAAACATCTGCTATTTATTTTTAGTTTTTATTTTTTACTTATATTCTTTATCTTTGCATTGATCATTAAAAACAGCTTCAAAGATATCTAAGTAGTAGGTTTTAGGTGCTACAAAACCAAACAGATTAATATATCTGGCCTTCAAATACTGAATAACTTGGGAAACAAACAGGTTTTATTCACATCAGTTCAACAAAGTATCTTAGAAAACATTTTGCCATCACTGTAATGGGCAGGCTAAAAAAAAATAAAATGCACATGACACCACACCACACCACAAGGTGCTTCTTTACTCTAAGGAAAGCTCAGGGATACAGCTGCTGAAGAGAAATGTGAAATTAAAGAAAGAATGAAATGTGCGATCTTATTTAATCACACCTGGTGCTTCAATTTTTCAATAACAGCACCCTGCTACACAGCATCAAATTGGTTCTACCAAGAAAAAAAAAGCTAGGAGAAGAATTAACTATTTCATTGCCAACTCTGCTTACAAGAGAGTGTCAAAAAGTAAAGGAACAGTTCGGTTTTCCCATCAGGAACATGTGGGAGCTAAGAGCCGCTAGGGACTGGCTTTGTATCATTTCATCACCCCAGAAGAGCCCTGTCTTCTAAGGATAAGTTCACCTAATCCGTAGTGGAGGGTCTGGTCTATTTTTATGACAAGACATCTTTCTGATCAGAATCTACTTGAGATCTCCTTAAAGTTTGACCTTGCTTCATATATGCTTAGGTAGCTGGAAAGCACTTGAAACAGGAGGGAAAAAAATGCCAAAATATGAAGAGTTTAGAGCTGAAAATCCATGCTAGAATTCTTATTTTGGTGGGTTTTCTCCACTCCTCCCTCCTTCCCAACAAGGCATTAAGGTGTTACATTAAGGTGTCTTGGGACTTGTACTGGATGTCAAATATAATTTGATTCTGCAGGCAGCGCACTGTGTGACTGTCCATGTCTTAGCGGCTAGTTAGACACTGCACGGCCATGGTGTGTGCACTAATAAATCACTTTCTGTAACAGACAGCAAGGTGCTTTGTCTAATGTAAAAAATGGTAATTGTGGTCAAATGTTCCATTCTTCTGGGGGTAAAAGCACCTTCTACGTGATTCCACTTAGTAGCAGAAAACAAAAAGCTAAGGTGAAATTAGCTTAACATAACCATCTTTATATCAAATTTACAGAGAAGCAAATCAAACATGAAAACCAACTAGAAAGTCGCTATTTTGGTCTTTTCAATAAAATAACATCAGAGTGCATTGCTGCAGGCACACAAATGACTCCCCACCCTTACAGATGAATAACTTGTTCAGTGATGGTTTGTTGTTAAAGCTGGAACCACTGATTTGGAATTACAGAGGTAATGCAAAAGATGGATTTATATACATCTGGCTATAATTGATTTAAGAGGAGGAAGGGTTTTTAGGTATTTCTTTTTAAAACCAACCTACCGATAATATATCTAAAGGCAGAGACCAACACAATTCAAATTGCCTTTTCATTTCTTCAGTGTTAACCAGCAGGTTTCCTCTTCACTGTCAGGGAGTTTCACTCTGGAAAGTAACCATTTGTCTTCCAGGGATGGGGATAAAACAATGTCCCCAAAAAATCAATTTTGAGGTTGGTGAAATCTAAAACATTCCCTAATATTTTATATAAAAAAAAGTTCCAGTGAAATCTCCAATGTGTAATTTATAAAATGTAGATAGAAAGGTGTTGTTGCTTTTAACAAAATAAGCATTCATCTACTGATACATATAGTGCTTCTTTTTGGTTCCTAAAAGAGGTTTAAAGAATTTTCAAGGTTTGTGGCTCCTGCACGTACAGGAAAGAGGGCATCTGAGTTTGATTGGCTGGGATCAGCTATGGCAAGATCAATACTCTTTGCACTGAAGCTCTGGCATTTGTTATTCTCTAGACAAATCTTCAATCTAAAAAGTCGAGAATACCAAAGATGACTTTTAAGGATCGTCAAGTCCATTTTCATTCATCTATGTGCAGAGAGGACATGACATATTTTCATCTGTCTGAACAGCCTAATTATTAAGCAGTCAAGCTGCACCATACAACTGTAAAACTACTTACCATCATTTATTAGGTAATCTGTGTAGATGAATACTATTTTTTTTGGCTAAGGAATAACTCAATGGATCAAGCAACCTCTCTCTTCATTGGACACAGCTAATATGTCCACGCAGTTACCTTCATTCTATTTCTAAAAGCAACTCTTGCATGTTTCTGCAAGTGAACAAGGTGTTTCTAAAAGAGAACGAATAAATCACTTGTTTGAGATTAGGAAGGAACTAGTAAAAATGCAATGGCAGAATCTGGCCATCTGGTAATGAGTTATTCAACTTATTTCAAGTACTCATCTTTTTTCCTTTCCTTTCCTAAAGCAAGTTGCACAGGTGGCTGTGTTTTTATTTAATCAATACTCACTAATTTTTATGGCCTACTGCCTGATCTGCTCCTTGTTTATGTTGAGATCACATTAAATAAGTCTCTTGATCCAATTGGATCTGATGTGTTATGATCTTGTTCTTTCTTCCACTAGACTTCATGCTCCTTGAGGTCAGGGACTGTTTTGTTTTGTTTTTGTTTGTTTTTGTTTTTTTGCCTCTTCTTAGTCTCCTCAGCACTTAAAATAGTGCCTCTTACATAATGGGTACTTTGTAAATATCTATTGATTGACTGATTGGTGACATTTCTTTGTTAACCTCTAAATCATTACAGGGCAGTTTATATCTATCTATCTATCTATCTATCTATCTATCTATCTATCTATCTATATTATATATATATATATGTAGATAGATAGATAGATAGATAGATAGATAGATAGATAGATAGATAGATAGATAGATAGAAAGCTTCAGTGAGGAGTTAGTACTTCCTGAGGCAGCCTTTTCTGTTAGGAAATTTTTCTTTATCTCAAGTTGAAATTGTCCAATGCTCCTCTTTCTCCCTTCTGGGCCTAAGCCAAAAGAGTAGTCCTTTTTTTCCCCAGGACAATCCTTCAAATACTTGAAGATAATTAATTTTTTCCTAAATCTTTTTTTTCCCCTGATTCTATTAGCCAGTTCTCATGTAGCATTCACTCGGGGTCCTTCAACATCCTGGTTGTCTTCTCTATGTGCTCTCTATCTTATTAATACCCAACCTAAAATGTAAGATCCAGAATTGAGTACAATATGGGACTGTAAATGGGACTGTCATCTACTTGCTGAATTGTCTCTCAATGTAACCCAATACCATATTAACTTTCTTGGCTGACATATCACATTGATGACTTCTAAAGAGCTTTAATTCAATGAAAACTATCTGATCTTGTCCAGATTAACTGTTGCCAAGGAAATGTATATGGATATCATATTGTTCACCATCTCAATGGATGATAAGGGGCTAAAGGAAGATAGATAATTTAAAACTGAAAATTAAAAAAAAGAACATTAAAAAATTCACCTAACCATGCTTTTTCCATTTTCAATTTATAAAACTGATTTTATGAACCCAAGAATAAGATTTTACATGTATTTCTATTAAATGTCATCTTTAGAGGATATTCATATTGATATTATAAGCTATTATACTCCCTCATTTTACTTTCTCATTATATGCCAGTACAAGAGCCCCTCTTACAACGTATTTCTTCTTGCTTCAAAGATATAGAACTGGTACTTAACCCATTCTGTAGTGAGTCATTATTCTATTTTCCTGTATGTTACTTGAAGGCATGAGCCATTTCTCAACTAATATTATATTTCCCCATTATTGTGTCATATGGAATGACAAGCAGGATGATTTCAAAAAAACCTGAACTGATGCAAAGTGAAGTGGGTAGAACTAGAAGGATGTTCTACATAGTAACAACAATATTGTACTATGAAGAATTGTGGATAACTTACATATTCTCAGTATTTTAATGATCTAAGACAATCTCAAAGAACTCATGATAAATCATGGTAGATAGCATGTTTTATCTACTTCCAGAGAAAGAACTGATAGTGTCTGATTACGGCCTGAAGCATACTATTTTCCTTCCTTCCTTCCCTTCTTCCTCCTCTCTCTCCTTTCTCCCTCCATCTATCCTCCCTTTCCTTCTCTTTCCTTTTCTCTTTTCCTTCCCTTCCCTTCCTTCTCTCCCTCCCACCACCTTCCTTCTCTTCCTCTCTCCCTGTATTTTTGTCTCTCATTCTCTTTCTCATCTTCTTGTATAAAATAACTAATCTGTAAATGTTTTATGTGATTGCACTTGTATAGTCTATATCTGATGTTTATCATCTGAGAAAAGGAAAGGGAAGGAAAGATAGAAGGATAAAATTTGAAACTTAAGGCTTTTTTTTAAATGTTAAAAATTTCTTTAACATATAATTGGGAGAAAAGAAAACATTATTAAAAATAAATTCCTATGGAAAATAAAAAGTATTATATTTTTCTCAGTAGTTAGCATAAAACTCTTCAATGAATATTTTACATATTTGTAATTTTACTGTAGGCATTGCATTTATTGACACAGATTATAACTTCTTTATATCTTAGTAGATAATCTTTCAGAGTTGTTAAAGCTACAACATTAATCTCTCTGTCACTGACCTGATCATAAGCCCATTTGCGAAAACAAACTTGAAGCCTTTCCAGGATGCTAGAACCCAGGATCACCAAGACACCATCATGAGGCACATAGAAGAGTTTTTAATTGCAGTTAGAACAATGACTATTTGTTAATTTGAATTTCTTCTATTATGTAAGTGATTCACAATATTTTAAAGTTGATGTCACACCTGTCAATTTTGCCTTGGAAAGAAAATTAGGAATCACTTATGGATATGAATCCATATATACCTATCTCTTACAATACAAATATAAATTAGTCATTAAAAAAAATCTAGAAACTAGAAACAAAAAGCAAGTATCTTGTCAAAAGAGTAATTTGAATTGAATGTCAGGAATGGCAATATTCTAATTTAAGAATAAAGAAATCACGAGGTTTATTGAGATATCAATATCCAGGCCTTAATATTTAGGCAGAATTGAACTCAAACCCTATAATAGACAGGCAGGGTGGTAAAATGCAAAGAGTACTGCAATTGTAGTCAGAAGAACTGGGTTCAAATTCCAACTGGCATTTAATTCTTGGATGATTTCCCTGGATACATCAATGAATTTCTCTCATCCTTAGTTTTCTCATATATAAAAATAAAGGTATAGTCTAGCTTTCAATCAAGGATTCTTAACCTTTTTCATGTCATGGACTTTCTTGGACAATCTCTTGAAAAATTGTGATCCATTTTCAGAGTAATATTTTTAAATGCATAAAATAAAATACACAGAATTCTAAAGAAATCTATACTTTATTTTTAAAACAAAAACCAAGTTTGCTATTCCCACATTAAGAATCTTGTCTCGATAATATACTACTGATTATACTAGCTATAGAATTTTAAAGGTGTATAAAAAAGACACTATGGCATTTTTGAGCTGAAATTTTCACTTTTTGGAAGCTCTTCCTAAGGTTTAACAGAAATCCCAATTGCAGCTGTTTTAAGCCTCTTCTCAATTCTTCTATCTTAAAAGAAAGCTGAAGAAACTTAGCTTTCATTGCCCATATAGTATCCTTTAAAAATTCCTAAAATTATCCTGCAACCATCTTTTTTTTTCACAGCTAAACAAATCCAATTCATTTAGTATTTCTCACAGGCACTATTTCCCAAACTGTAATAATTTTTATTGTTCATCTCTGGACCTTGTCCAAATTTTCCATATCATGAGTCAGTTGTGGCAATGAAAACTATAATTGTCTGACAAAGCTCTAACCAGGATTAAATAGGGAAGAAAGAGCAACATATGGCTTTCTTGGACAATTATTGAAATTTGAATAACATGTTTGGTCATCCTAATGTGAAAACCCTATATCAGACTGATTGCTATCTTGGGAAGGGGGAAGAAGAGAGGGGAAAGAAAGAGGGAGAACAATTTGAATTCAAAATCTTATAAAAATGAATGTTGAAAACTATTTTACATGTAATTGGAAAAATGAAATACTATTAAAAATAAAATAAAGCATATCAAAAACCATGTTTGGTCATCTAGCTACTATATGACATTGCTGACTCCCATTATAATGTAGAGTCTACTAGGACTCTGGATCATTTTCGGCTTTTTATGTAACATTAGTTCTATCTTTACTCATATCAGTTCATTTGTCTAATGAGATGGGAAATATTTTAAATTTTTTTCCTCTGAAGATTTGCTTTTTCTGATTTGATACTTCTTATGAATGGAATAAACGGACTCTCTTACTGTTACCATCTGATTCAGTTGTTGTCCACCTGGTAAAACCAAAGAGTGCTGGATTTGGTGTCAGATGTGGCTCTGCCATTTAATACATAAATGGCTTTCAAGAAGTTATTCACTTACAATCTCTGAGTTGAATTTTTTTCATTGGTAAAAGGGTGGCAATAATGCCCATATAAACTACAAAGCTTTAAAATGCTCTATCAAATGGTTGTTGCTATTGTAATTTCTAGGTGGCCCAATCAATAAAATATAGAGATTGGAGTCAGGAAGACTCATCATCCTGACTTCAAATCTGACCTCAGACACTTACTATTTTTGTGACCTACAGCAAGTCGTTTAACTTGTTTGCCTAAGTTTCCTCATATGTCAAATGAAAAGGAAATAGCAAACCACTTTGATATCTTTTCCCAAGAAAATCCCAATGGGGTCACAAAAAGTTAGAAGTGCCTGAAATGACTAAGCAGTAACAACAACAAATTATAATCACGGCATCTATGCCAGAGGGTGAGATCTCTGTTGGAGCAGAAATTTGACTGCTATTCTTCAAGCACCCCTATATTTAATAATAATAGAAGTTTCCATTTTTATGCATTTATATTACCTTTCCCTCTCTGCTTCCTAGAAGTTAAATGACTTACTCAAAGTCACACAGGTATTAAGAGAAAAAGGAGATTTTGAACATAAGTCCTCTGCTTCCAAATCCATCGACTATTTCATTATACTAAGCCTAAATTAATGTCAAATGGTTCCTAGTAAAGTAATATTTTAAAATGAAATTCTTAATGGACCTATCCCCCAAAACTGACCCTCCCAAATGATTTTATTTTATCTAGCTGCTTTAAAGGTAGAGTTCTCTATGTGTTTTCTTAATTTCTTTCTGGACCTTACCCCTTCCCCCCATTCCAATCCCTGGAACCCTACTAGATACCTAATAGTCGTCCTTTGAACTGAGGACAGGGAGAATTAAAAAAAAAGAAAAAGACAAAACTGTAGCATGAGAAATTCAGATATAAGAGGAAGCCTTTTTTTTTTTTAACAATAAAAAGTTGTTCATTTATGGAATATTTTATTAGTGGAGACTGGGGAATCTCTTCCTGAAGGCATTCAAAGGAGACCAATTCTGGTTTAGGTGTGGTCCCATCAGAAGGTCAGGTAATTGCTAAGCTCCTCCAAATTTTTATGATCATGTCACTACAATCTTTCCAAAGTGTCAAAAATTGGCTAATGGAGAATTAAGGCCATTCGAAATGAAGTTTTTGAGGAACATTTTTTTGTTGTTGTTGTTGGGAAAGAAAAAGGCACATTTCATTGAAATAAGGATGACTGAAAAATCAGGACAATATGACAGGATTGGTATAAAAATGGAAGGTAAAGGATAAAAAGGAAAACATTTTCACATAGTCACACATATTCTTGAAAAGGCTTTAGAATGCACATGGAGTTAAATACAAATGGTTATTTCATCTTCCACCTCACAAGTATCATTCTTAGCCATGAGAGTCTCTCCACTGTGTAGAGAGTGGGAAAAAAAAAGATGGACTTAAATTAAGAATTGAGAATATCTGCTTTTATATATGATACATACATTCATTTTCTAGAATATACAGTTGAGATAGGAAATTGAGGTTTAGGAATAGAAAAGAGACTAATACATAGAAGCCAAACAGTGGAATAACTGAATATGTAAGAAATAACTCTTAAACAGGTTTATCTTTTTACCTGAAGGAACCCTAAGGGTAAAATGCCTACTTCCTTTTCAAACTTGTTTAGCCCTCTGTTAAATCCTCAACTATTATTTTAAGGCCTTTTCCTCCCCCCCTTAATTCCTGTTTTATTTCTTTATTTTGCTGTGCTTTATTGTTGTGTTGAGTATATTCCACACAAGATGACCTTTGCCTTTCTCTTTTCTTCTAGACTGGTCCTAGCATAGTCCTTCAGCATTGGGAAGATAATTTTGTATTTAAATAATGTATTTAATGGATTTTTATTGACTACCTCCTGTATCCAAATTATTATGCTAGGTACTGTGAACTAGTAGCTGGTCAATTTTCTTCTCTCTGTTACAGAGATACAAATAGTAATTCATGTCCATACTATGGAAAAAAAATCTTTGTTAAACAATCTTCTATTACATATATTATTGATCTACCAGTATGCTTTTAGAGAGCAACATGACAGGCTATAATTTTGCCTTTGGCAATGGTCATCTAATCTCTTTAAGCTTCAGTTTCCTCATCTGTAAAATGGAGATAATGCAGGTAGTGTTTATTTCCTCAGAAAATAGTTGTGACACTCAAATAAAAGAACATAGATAAAGTTCTTTGCAAATTCTAAAGCACTATATAAATGTTATCATGATCATCAATAGCAATAATCATTGTGTTATGCTTACTACAGGTCTATGGGCAAATAGGCTGCTAGTGTCATCAAGGGCATTCTTTGACAAGATGAGAGTAATAAGGAAGAATAGAGAGGCGGCCCAAATACTGTGTGAATATATAGGGGAAAAAAAAAAAAAAAGATCTAGAGTAATTTGGGTAGAGCCTCTAGTGGAAGATTGAGGATATAGACAAGGATAAGCCAGGATGAATAGCCATGTATGGGTTTTCTCTGTTGGTAGAGCGAGTGATGAGATCATTGTCATTCAAGAATTGAAAAAATAGATTTATTAGAAGTTAGAAATGGAAAGGGTAGAAATTATTTAGTCCAATTCAAAAGACATCATCTAGACCAAGAAGGGTGATGAGAGTTGTTAAAAGTCATCAGGTCTTTGTGGAGCTAGGATTACTATTCTCCACTCTCTAAATTCTAGCCTTTCCACTGTATCATAACACTTGTACTATCCATTCTTTAAGGCTTAGTTTAATTCCCCATAAAATCTTCTCCAAGTCAAATCAAGTCAACAAGCATTTACTAACCTTTTAGTATGCACTAAGTACTAGGAATACCCATAAAAGCAGATAGTCCTTGCCCTCAAGAAGCTTACATTCGGTTAGGGGAAGATACTACATTAAGGACAGCTGAATTGAGTTGGGGAGAAAGCACCCGGGCAGGAGAAGAAAATACAGAGAATCAGAAGTGATGCACAGAGAATAATAAAGTTGTTGAGTGGCCTGGGAACTTTTGTGAAATGCCATCCTTCCTCAAATTCCCCACGACACTCATCTTATACTCTAATATTATATATGATACTTATTCAAATCGAAAAACAAGACTATCATAGCTTCCACATGTCTCTATGGAGCCCCCTATGGCTCCACATTCAAACTTCCTCCCTTGGCTACCACTTTTCAATATATTTTATCTTCCTTTATTAGAATATAATTCCCCAAGGCCAAGATTGTTTTACTTTCGTATTGGTATCTATAGTGCTTGGAGTTGTTCAATAAGTGCCCATTCATTTATTCTTTCATTCACTATGTAGGGAGCCATTGCTAGTCATCTTGATCTGTCTTGTCACTGGACTACAATGACTTTGAAGGAGAAAGTGGGATGGATAACTTTGTAGATCTCTGACTCACTTAAATCCAATTCACTTGTAAGCCAAGTCCCCTCCTGACATTTTAGGTCCTCCTTGAGAATGAACAGCAGAATTATTCACTAGAGATGACACACTCCCAGAGGACAGGCTGAGTCTTACCTATGTACCCATATCTATCTATGGATGTGTCTATCTGTCTGTCACTCCCAGCTCCTAGCTCAGTGTCTTTCATAAAGCTGGTACCCAACAAGTATTTGTTGAATGACTAAATTAAATGAGTAAATAAATGAATTGATTGATATAAGGAGAAAATAGAGACTGTTCCTTAAGATTCCCTTTTATGTTTTGGGAAATTTGATCAGAAATACCATTCCAAATAATTTGGTGGTCATAGAAATGGAAAGGATAGAAATTTAGTCCAATTCAAAAGATTGATCTATATAAAGTACACAGGTCAGGACTTACCAACTCTTAATAGGCTATCAAAAAGGCATATATCCAAGCTGATTTTTATATAATCTTCCCTTGTCCATTAAATCCTTCCCTGGGGAAAATAGGTAACAATAATACTGACAAAGACACTGCTTGATATTAGACTCTGGCTTAGAACCAGGGAGACCAAGCATGTAGTCTTGACATGCTTTCTTTAACCTTATTCCACCTTCTAGCCACCTCCTACGGGTTAGGTAATAAAGTTTTTATTCACTTAATAATGCAAAGTCTGATCTAAAGACTCAAGTCTTGGGCCATAATATTGCAGACTTAATGTACTGAAAGCACCAGGGGCAGTAGATTACATACATAATGTTCATTCCCGCTTAGGGCCGCTGCCCAGCTAATCTTTGGTTTCCAAAGAGTATGTCTGTAAAACTGAAAAGGACAGAAACAGCAATTAGCTAGGGAGCTCTGTTTACAAAGAGGGAGCTTCCATCCTTTTAGAAAATTCATCTGTGCAAACCAAATCTGATTCGGCAGACAGCTTGAAGCTGACATTTCAGCACAGTGTTATATGTAAGTTAATAAGCACTTACTATTGATAGTTTCTGTAGTAGCTCTTTAATTTTTAATCATATCCTTAATTTACTGTTTACATTTTTATCCAATTAGCAAGAGAGTGAGGCCAGGTTTCCTTTGGACTACAATGTTCAGATGACTCAGGATTCTTACTAAAATAAATCTATTTTTCCTTTTTTTTTTTTTTTAAAGGAAGAAAGAGATGTTCCTGCATGAAGATGACATTTTCTCCTCAAAATGTTAAGATGCTAAAAAACTTCTACTTTAATTAAAGAGGAGGTCTTCACCTTTTCACTGGAGATTTTGCCAACCTGTCTCTTCTTTTTCAGAAAGAAGATCATCTCTAACTGCTGGCTTAGGTTTGCCTGGGTTTTAAAGCATGAAACAGCTGGGCAATGGAATAAGAACATCTGCCCTTTATCCATGGAAGATAAAGGCTTTTTTTTTTTTTAAACAGCACATCACTGACAATAAAGCCAAACAAACGAAAAAGTAGCAAGTAAATGAGAGATGCGGTCATCTCTTTGATACTTTAAATGAAGCCTTTCAAATACCAAATGTATAAATCAGTGATCTGTAGAATTTTGACAGGATCAATGTATTGATAAAGAAACAAAATCTAGGTGGTGAGTAAAAAAGATAAAGTACCACTTATTTTAGAAATATCACAAATCTATTGCCTTCCCTCTGCTTGACCTCACTAAAGTCCACAATTACGGAGTTAAAAACAAAACATGATAAAAAAAATAGCAGAGATGATTTGCCAAATAAACTTTTGGAGCTGAAAAAGGAATGGGGAAGCCCTAAAAACTCATCTGTGTTGGCTGATTAAAAGTGAGTCATTCTACTTATTTTACAGTAAAATGATGGTATTGGTATGGAATCTGCAAATGTATCAGCTGCTTAGAACAGCAGCACTGACCAGGAAGAATTATGGCTATTTCTGTAGCTCAGGGTGTCCAGAGCAATTCAGCCAAGGGACTTCATTCTTTCTTGTTCTAGCAAGAAGATACGAGAAAGAAGTATTGCAAGTAGGGATTTGGAAAACCTGGGTGAAGGTATGGAGCAAGGCTATGAATATGGCATATCTAGGGGACAGTCAAAGGACCTGTCTTTCTAGAATGGAGAGGAAAGGGTAATGATAAATTCTTTGGGCACTAAAGTAAATCTCCCACCTACTTCCTTATAGATCTTAGCTTAAGACTTTCTGTTATCTAGAAAAAGGTTAACATAGGCAATTAGAATGAGATCAAAGAGGAATAGGGCTGGAGAGCATAGACTCCAAACTGAAAAGGTAGAGTTAGTCTCTGGGGAGGGAAGAGGAAGTCCTCCTCCCACGGAAAGGGATGCATAAAAATAACTTTTGGCAGTTGTTACTGGTGTAAAATGGGACCAGGCAGTCCCAAAGGAATGGGAAGCATAGGGAACAGGGTACAAAGCAAAGACAATAAGGTACTCCCATCATTGAGTTTCCTGTGTGCTCTAGAGGTCTCTCCATGGCTCCCTCTGAGTAGCATATCCAACTTTATGGAAATCTTTTAAGCTTTTGCTTTCTTTTTTTTTTTTTTTCAGTAAAAGAACCCAAGAAAATAAAGTATATAGTAATATAAGTTCATGAGCTCAGCAAATGCACCTATATACACACACATCACCCTCACTTATCTGGACTGAATATCTAAGATTAAAAAAAGAAAGACTTTTAAAGAGATAATGAATATATTTTACTTTCCTCTTCTCCCTCCCTACCCAATGTTTCCCTAAAGGGAAACATGCACGTGGTCAGTAGAGATTTATTAATCTGACCTAGACAGAAAGGATGAAATAAAATCTGATCTGAGATCTGCTGATAATACCACCATTGAAGACACAACGTTAGAAGTTCTTCAAACTTGATCTCCTTCCCCCCTCATTTTATTAAAACTTTAAAAGTCTAGTGTAAAGACTGCTGGTTAGAAGATACTAGACATTATGTTTTGCTATTCTTTTGATCTGGAGCAAAAAAAGATCAGGTCTGAGGAGCAGAGTATCGAAGTGATCTCTATGACAAGTGCTCCTAATAGTTCTAAAACTAGGAGACATAGTATGGGAGCAAAACATAGAGGCCTCAGGGGACCCAAATGGTCTAGGACAGAAGGGTGGGAGGTTGAGAGAGATGTGGCAAAGATTGACTTATGAGACTAAGTCTGTAAAAAGGCTCTGGAGAACTTCAAGACCAACTTCATCTCCAGCATTGCCTAAGGGTAGATCCTAATCTATACCACACTCAGAGTTGAAGTTGGATTTTTGACATAAAAATAATTTTTAAAAATTAATAATAAAAATTAAAATGAGGTATGTGAACATGCTTTTTTAAAAGATATATTCTGTTGAGTGGATGTCCATAAATTGGGGAATGGCTCCATTAGTTATGGCATATGAATGTAATGGAATATTATTGTTCTATAAGAAATGATGAGCAGGCTGATTTCAGAAAAGCCTGGAAAGACTTACATGAATTGATGCTGAGTGAAGTGAATAGAACCAAGAGAACGTCGTACATAGCAACAACAAGATTATGTGATGATCAACTGTGATGGGCTTGGCTCTTTTCAACAATGAGGTGATTCAAGGCACTTCCAATAGACTTATGATGGAAACAGCTATCCACATCCAGAGAGAGAACTATGGAGTCTGAATGTTAGATCAAAACATAGTATTTTCACTTTTTTTGCTTTTGTTTTTTCTCATGTTTTTTTTTTCATCTTTTGACCTGATTTTTCTTATGCAACATGACAAATATGGAAATGTTTAGAAGTGCACATCTTTAACTTATAATGGATTGTTTGCTGTTTTGAGAGGGAGTGGGGTGAAAGGTGGGGAGAAAAATTTGGAACATAAGGTTTTGCAAAGGTGAATGCTGAAAACTATCTTTAGATGTATTTAAAAAATAAAAAAAATCTTAAAAATTAAAAATATATATTCTGATTTCCTTTGTAATCTTATGTATCTTATTTTAAAACAATATTCTGAGGTGTCCATAGTCTTCACCAAGTTATCATAAGGGTCCAGGACACAGAAAAGATTAAGAACTCCTAGACTAAAGAATTTTTTATTAACTCTAACACATATTATCTGAAACTTGAGAGGAGGCATTTAACAAGGAAATTCTTTTGGAATATTCCCAATACTAATGTATTGATGGATCATATAGAGGAAAATAAAAATCCAGAAAAAAATACCAAATTGAAAAACAACAGTCTGTGATCAAGAAAATAAAGCAAGTTAAAAATTATGCCTCAGCACATTTTTCCTCATCTGTTTAGCTGAGTAGTGCCTTATATAATAGACTGATCCTTCATTAAGATATATGATGAGTAAGGAATGTCATCTCTGAAAATGCAGGACAGTTATATATATTGTGCATGAATGTATTTATACATACACACACACACACATATATATGTATATACGTATGTGAGCACCTGGGTCCAAACTTGAAATCAGAAAAAAATTAAATTAGTATTTGACAATGTATGAAAGAAGTGAAGTGGTAGTGAAGAAGGTAGATATAAACCTTCTTTAGATAATCTTAAGCTTGTCGTATGCACATGGATCAAACAGGAATTCATTTAACAACTGGACTGTTCCTTATTTCAATTTTTCTATTGATTTTTAAAAACAGGATATTTATATAATAAGACTATACTTAGGCTCTACGTGAAGACCACTCTTACAATGAGACATGATTCAGAATCCTGGCTACCTGAAATAAGGACCTGTGTACTTTCAAGATGTAAGCTTCACAAAAACAGGAAGCCTGGACTAGAATACGGTGGCTCCTTAATGAATATACAGAAACAGCCATCTTCTCTGAGGGAAAAACCTACTTTCTTCCCTGCCTGCATCACCTCCCACACGACTTCCTTACTTCTGCTATCTTTGGCATGATTACCATGTTCTGAGTCCTTCCTTAACTTCCTTCAGATGCTCCCACTTCATTGACAATGCTATGAAGCTGTCATATAATAACATAATTCTCTCTTCCTTGTCAAGGAGACAAACATCACTAAAACTTTACCTTATCCTCGTTGCCATCGTGGTACCTCTGCTGTAAGAAGGCACACGTGGCAGAACATCAGGGATGAGGTGGGAGGGGAACTTTGTTTTCTTGGTCCGGCCAGTTGCTTTCTGTGTGTATCAAATATATCCAGGACAACATAACTGAACAATGAACAAAACTATGATGGTTATTAGGAGACTGGAGTCCCTCCTACTTATTGCAAGAACAATGGCTTCCAAGAATAGGCAAGGGAGTACGATGGGAGCACTGGTCTGAGAACTAATAATTACGATAACAGCTGGAGGTCAAAAAGAATGGCAGACACGAGGTTGAGATTTATTGAAACAATGAAGCAGTGTGAGAGGTTATCAAGTCACTGGCAATAATTCAGTTTTATAAGCACTCATCAAAGTTGGGTGATTGTTGAATGGAAATGCTGATGAATCTTTCAAGATATCTTGAAAAGATAAATAACAGAGATCGCCTTGATTCTGATTATTCATAATGAATGAGGCATAAAATAGGGAGATATATGTTTGGTCAACATATTAGCACTCTAATGGACATCTTTTTATGATTGCTAAGTTCTTTTATACAGTCGTGTATACAGATGACAGAAAGCCCCCAAACACAGTAAAGCCTTCTACATGAGATCCTCAGCCATGAAAGTTCAGCCAAATTATCCAGGCAATGGAGTCGCTCAACAAGTACTTATTAGTAGTTACTATTTGTCAGACATTGTTAGGGAAATAAAGAGAGGCAAAGACTGAGCCTATCTTCAAAGGAAATATATTCTAATGAAAGACCCCACAGGGAAATAATAATGCATTCAGAGGACAGATGAAAGGTTAGGTGAAAAGAGAAAGCACTGGGGAATAGGGGAGTCACTGGGGCTCACCAAATCGTTGGGGCAGGAGGAGATATAGTGAGACCTATAAAAATAAAACTATCTTAAAAATTATCTTAGCAAATATATTGCATGGATTGGAGTGGAAAGTTACTTGAGGCAAGGAGACCAGTTCTTATTGTTCAGCCGTTGTCACTCATGTCTAACTCTTTGTTTCCCTATTTTGGGTTTTCTTGCAAAGATACTGGAGTGATTTCAGCTATTTCCTTCTCTAGTTCATTTTATAGATGAGGAAACCAAGGCAAATAAGGTTAAGTGACTTGTCCAGGATCACATGTGGTGAAATTTGAACTCAGGAAGATGAATCTTCCCAATTTTCAGCTCTGTGCTCCATTCACTGCACTACCTAGTTGCCCTAGGAAGAAAGTAGTAATGTGGTTAAAAGGCAAAGAAAGGCTGAACTGGGTGACGGTTATGTGAGTAGAGAGACAGAAATACATTATTAGAGTGTCATGAAGATAGAGATGGTAAAATGTGCTGATAGATGGGGACAAGTGGAATGAGTCAGACTAAGGAAGAGTTCAGGTTGACATTAGAGTTGTTCTAGGTAGTAACAGGAAAGTTGGCGGAGGGAGGATGATTTCTATTAGGGACATGTTGAATTTGAGAAGCTTCTTTGTTATCCATTTCATGATATTCAAAAGGCACTTGGTGACTAAAGAGAGACTAGGGCTAGATATATTGATCTGGAAATCATCTGCATACAAATGATGATCTAGCTCATGGGAGAGCAACAAATGTTCTAAAGGGAAAAGAAAAGGTTTCAGGGCCATGATGAAGAACCAGAAAAGAGACTTAGAAGAATCAGACAGAAGGAAAATAAGGAGAGAGATGGAAAGAAAGAAAGAAGAAAGGGAGGTAAGAAGGAAGAAAAGAAAAAGGAAGGAGGCAAGGAAGGAAAAATGGGGAAGTAAGGAAGGAGGGAAAAATCTTTGAACTAGATTGGTTTCAATTCCTCACCTGAAATTTAGTAAAATGAAGGGGCTGGACTAAATGGCTCCTGACATTCCATCCACCTCTAAATCTAGGATCATATAGTAGAAAAGTGCCAGGCAGGTAGGCAGTACAGTGGATAGAGCACCAGCCCTGAAGTCAGGAGGACCTGAGATCAAATATGGCCTCAGATACTTAACACTTCCTAGCTGCATGATCCTGGGCAAGTCACTTAACCCAGCCTCAGGAAAAAAAATAAAATGCTGGATTTGGATCCAGAGGATCTAGGTTCAAATTCTAGCTAAACCACTTATTATTATACCACATTAAGTATTATTATGTTATTACATTTAATATAATAATATGATAAATTATGTCATCACACCATATTTATTATTGTATTTAATGTAATAATATATAATACATAATAAATTATTATTATGCCACATTATATTGTTATAATTTTGAGCAAGTAAACTCCTATGGGCCTCATTACTATTCTCTAAAATTAGTGGGTTGGATTGGTGGCCTCTAAGATCCCTTTCAGTTAGAATCCATGATTTTGTGACTTATGGTTTCTAGAATCGGAGAATCCCAAAGTTGTAGGGGCCAACTGTAAAATAGTGATTGAGTGTGAATCACATCTGAAAGTAATCTTCTCAATACTATGGGGTCAAATTATCATCCAACCTTTGCTTGAAGATCTCTGGTAGCCTATTCTGTTTTTGGAGAGTATGAATGATTAATGATGCAGTGGATCAAGTGCTGGCCATGAAACCAGATCAAATCTGATCCCAGATACTTACTAGCTATGTGACCCTAGGCAAATCACATAACCCTGTTGGGTTTCCTTATTTGTTAAATGAGGTGCAGATTGAAATAGCAAACCATTCCAGTATCTTTGTTAAAAATACCTCTCAAATGGGGTCATGAAGATTGACATGACAAAATTGAACAGCAACAAATGATTAGAATTTTTTTTTTGGTCATCCTGAAGTAAAATTTTCCTGAGTTAAGCAGCCAAAGCTCTTCTAAATGATAGTCTTTCATTTATTTGAAGCAAGCAATTAAGTACAAACCCCCTGTTGTTCCCACCATTTCTTTTGTTTTCTATCTCCTTCCCCTACCTACTTTTCCCGAGGGAATGGCTCTGTGATCTCATTCATTACAATGAAAAAACCTCTAACACCTAAAAACCTGGCCACCCACAGTACTGGGAAAAAATTGTCTAAAATACTAAGAGTGATCCTTAAACAGTCTCCACACCCTGATCCAATCAAAGCATCCAAAAATACACAGATTTACAGGAACATAGAGAAGCTTTCCTACCCCATCCTTTGGACTTGTTCACAAACAACGAAAAGTCATCCACAGACATGGGAAAATTTTTCATGAACTGACAGAGACTGGATTAGGTCAGAGGCAATTCAATAGAAGTTATAAAGCTATATATCTTATACAATTAATTCCTCATGCCAACTTGCTGGTTCAGATGCTCACGGGGCATCTAAAGATAAGAATTAGAATAATAGCCAACATTTATATATTATCCTTACTATGTTCCTGATGCTATATAATTATTTTCCTGCACGACAACCTTGGGAGGTAGGTGTTACTGTCCCCATTTTATGGCGGAGCAATCTGGGGCAAACTGAAGTTAAATCATTTGCCTAGGGTCACACAGTGTCAGGCTGCATTTGAACTCAATTCTTAACTCCAGATCTAGCACCCTATCCACTAGGCCACTTCGTTGTTTAAATTTTAGTTCAGAGTATAAAATAGGGACTTTGGAGCAGCTATGTGGTGCAGTAGATTCAAAACCAGCCCTGGATTCAGAAGAATCTGAGTTCAAATCCAGCCTCAGACACTTAACACTTACTAGCTGTGTGACCCTGAGCAAGTCATTTAACCCAATTATCTCACCAAAAAACAAAAAAAACAAAAACAAAAACAAAAAACAAAAAACACAAATCTGTCTCTGTTTGGATGTGGTTCGGCTTATTTTTGTGAACGGGCCTGTGAGGTTACTTTGAAAGAACTCTCACATCTCACACTGAGTGTTCACAAAATGGTCCCTGTGCTATAAGAGAGAGCCCCCCAATCTAGGCACACAATCCAGTCCTCTTGCTCTTATTTCTTAGTGTCTCCCTTATCCCACTGCTACATTAAGATGCTCAGATGCTGGGTATTTTCATTTCTGCTAGCACTCTCAACATACAAAACAGAAAGTCTGCATTCTTTGATGCTTAAGCATAGTACATTACTAGTACTGGTTTCTTGAAGAGCATGTAATTATCAAAATTATTTTTTGTAATCATATCAGATTACATCTAGCAATAGCTCTTTTAAAGTAGAGGAAACCTGACTATTTCCAGGTTTCTGGCTCCTTGTGCTGGGGTAACCCATGGGGATCACTGACTGGAAACATGGCAATAGCTATAACCTAACAATAGGGATTACCAATCTATTATAATTTGAGTTCCAGTTCTAGTGCAAAGAAAAAGAACAAAGAGATGATGTGTTTCAAGATAAGAGTTCCTGTTTTAAGGCTTGTCTGAAATAGTGAATCTCAAAATCCTCCATGCAACAGTTTTTGACAGTGAAGCTTTCAAGGTAATGAATAAAGTCTTGTAGAAGTATATTCCATCCAATTTGTTCAAGACTCCATTTGATGGCACCATATTGCAAATGCTTCTTCTTTACCCACAGGGACTTTGCCATATTAGGTAATCACTACATTCATATCAATCCATGTGTATGAGATCATCAGAAATTATTAGCTTGCAGAGGGTAAGACAACCAGGCTCCAAAACTATATTCCAGATGGGTATAAATGCCCATTTCCTTTCCTTGTAAAGGACAGGGAATTGTGACTGAACATTTTGTTCTCTGAAAATCCTTCAAATAAGAGTTTACCCAATTCAGTCTCATTTCTGGGAAGGCAGAATAGACATCAGAATTAGCATGTGTGAAGAGTGCTGGAAGAAAAATGTTAATTGAGCCTGGCTTACTGATATTATAGAAACATTTAGTCCCAACTAGTCCTCATAGACAAGTAGCCAATTTTTAGGAAAAAGTGTCAAAAATCATTGTTTAATATTGGTCTCTAATGCTGTTATTTTAGGCTTAAAATATGTACTAGTAGCTCCTCTAGTGAACTAATTGATACTTATTAAATACCTACTACGTGCAAGGTCCTGTGCTTGGTGCTGGGAAAATAAATAGGAAAAATGAATAATGTTTGCCATAAAGAAGGTTACATTCTAATTAAGTCTTTGTCTTTCTCTCCCTCTGTCTCTTCTCCACCTCTCTCCATCTCTGTCTCTGCCTCTCTTTTATGTGTCTCTGTGTGTTTTATACCCCAAACCATATACTTTAAAGCTCACTTTCACATATACATCTGAGTAAACATTTATTAAGCATCTACTACAATCAAGTCATTCTACTAACTGGGAATTAGGAATCTAAACTTGAAATAAGTGTTACAGGAGAAAGAAAATTGAATCTGGGGTTAGAGGATATGGGTTTAAACTTAGTACATTTGTGAACTTGGGCAAATTAATCAAGTTAAAAAAAAGAGAGTGTTCACAGAAAGGTCTATTGGAACCAGTTGATTTCTAAATCCCTTCTATTTTAGATCTATGATTTTACACATCTTTGTGGACTTGACAAAATAATCTTTAATTATTATCAGTCTATGAATTTATCACTGTGGAGCACTTCCAGCATGGAAATTCCCTTTACTCAGAGTCTTAGAGTTGCCTGAGGCATTGATAGCCAAATGACTTGGACCAATTCACAAGGTGGGCTTATGAGTGTGATGTGAGGTAGCTGGGGGGGGGGGAGGATGCTGGAGCCCACTTTGTTTCACTGTCTTTCTTAAAATATAATGAGAGTTGAGTAAGAATGTAAAACAGTTACAAGCAGAATACGATATTTGGAAATACTATGGGTGATTAGTGGAGGGAAGATTGCTTAAATTATACTAGGTTCAATTATATCTTCTCCAGGTAATAAACTACAAATAACCAACTGACAATTAGCATCATTTTGCAGAGGTCACTCTGGAAAGATTCAGATTAAAAAGTTTTGGTTTTTAATGTATGAAGATCATGTTTCCAGATTAAGACCAAAAGAAATCTGAGGGCATGGACTATTACTTACTTCTTGTGGGCTCTCGATAATACTACAATACTTCCCTGTATCATGCATAGTTCTAAGGACATAATTGGTATCCACAAATACTTGCTGAATAAACCTGAAGGAAGGTAGGCTAAGATTAAAATCTATCTTTTGAATTAATTCTGAAACTAACACTTCTATCATGAATCAGAATTTCTTAAAGGAGATCTGCCTTTTGCTAAGATCCGTCTGCATGTTGGCAAAATGACAAAAATTGTAGTGATGGAGAATGCATATATGTGTGTGTGTGTATGACATATAAAACATAGAATATATGCCCACTGCACAGAACTGTTAGTATATTCAATAATCAGAGATTTGTTTATACTCTCAATGGAAAGGATATTAATTTGTTAATATTAGGAGGACCAGATGTGTCAGCTGACACAATAATTTATTTGGCCCATAGAGATAACCTTAATTTAAACAAGCTTGAGACTTGATTATAGGTGTCACATACAATGAGGCTGAATCTCTGTTATGAAAGGTAAGCATATGGAAACTTGATAAATGAAAGGGCAAGCATTTTTATTTATATGTATAGAATACTGATTATAACTGCCTTTATATCTTTCCCCACTGACCTGTATTGTTCATGGCACAAAGTAAGTACTTAATAAATGCTTGTGGATTGATTAATAAGAGAAATAACTATTTTGGATGAAAGAATCGAGAAATCTTTTAATTGTTTTTCTCTAGTCTCATTTGGTGTTTTGATATGTAGACATGACAGGAGTGTATAGGAGTGTAAATATACTTCTGAGATCAGGTTAAATTTTGTAAAACTAAATGATGTTACAATGAAAATTATGTATTTCCAATTTCAAGCTGAGAGTAGATTCAATCATGTACTATTTGATACTGTAAAACTTGGGGATAATGTAAAAAGTTAGACATCTCCTTTACGTTTATTAAGGTTTATTAAAATGGGTTTTGACCTTGAAGACAATGTTGTCTTATTTTATAGGTCAAAAAATGGAGGTCAAGGGTTTAGTGACATTTAGAATCACACAGGTAGTCAGAAGCAGAGCTAGAATTCCAACCCAGGCCTTTTTATTCTTACATTAATTCCTTTTCTTATATTACATGCCTTGCTCTCATTTTTACCCTTGCAATATAACTTTGAAAATAATGACCACTTAGGCATATAAACCAAAGTTACATCAAGTCAGATAAAGTCAATCATCACCATAAACCCTCGAGGTCACTCGTGATACTTTCCTGTGCACTCATTTGTGCTGAATCAATTTCAATTAAATCAATTAAGATGGCAACTGGCAAAATTCACCTATTGATTTAACAGGATTAAGATTGTTCAATATGTTTGGGTGCTTCAGGAAACTCAAAGCCTCTATCTCTGCCTGGTGATGATGTCAAGTCTGGAAATTTAAAGGAACAAAACCAAACCACCTGATTCCTTAACAGTCAGATATTTGGGTGGTTTAATACAATTCAGACATCTTCATACTCTCTCTGCCCTGGCTCTCCAAGTTTGACTTGAACAAATGAGGAAGGCTGTATCATATGAAGCATGAAAGCTATTAGGAGTAAACTTTTATTTGAATAGAATGCAACATTAATTTTTAAAAGGATATTACAGCAAGACCTCTGTATGAATAAAAAAAAATTCTCTTTAAGAGAAGAGAAGCTTTGGGATAAATCAGTAATTTTGGAGAGTGATTCATACACTTGACCCTTTTTTGGGGGGGAGGGGAGTTTTTAAAGAATGCCTAAACCTGAAGGTCATATAGATGTAATTGCAAAATTCTGCCTGTCTTAATTATAGCTGTGGAATTTCCTAATATGTCTCCTAAAATGCCTTGTAACATTCTTCGGGTCATTATTTTAATTTCTTCCCCTATTTCCCCATTAATTTTTCTATTAACAAAATGATTTGAATATTTGCAGCATGTAGTGGAGAAAGAACTTTGACTTTGTTTTTGCAAAGTAAGGAAAACAGAGTATAAATCATCTTTGGTTTTCCATCAGAGCTATCTTTATTTGGGGCCTTGTGTCAAGTTAACAAGCATTTGTCAAGTGCCTAATATGTGCCCAGCACAACGCTAAGTTATAGGGATAACAAAGAAGGTCAAGAACAATCCACTTTTTGGTGCTCACAGTCTTATGGGGAAGACAAAATACAAACTATCTCCTAAAAACAAGATTTACACCAAATTGGAGAAAATCATAGAGAAGGCATTAAGGGAGGTTAGGAAACACTTCTTATGGAAAGTGGGATTTTAAGTTGAACTTGAAGGAAAGCAAGAAGCCAGGAGACAGAAGGAGGGAGAGAATTTCAGTCATGGGGAACAGTAATTGAAAAATGTACAATCAGTAGTTGGAGTATCATATGCCACAGGAAAAAAGCCAGTCTTCCTGAATGTTCAGACTATAGAGGAAAGAAGGTCAAAGAAGATTCTGAAGATAGAAAGTGTTCAAATTATAGTTTTAAAATCCAAATCCAGAATCTAAAAGGGTTTTTAGATTATGTATATAATGTTTTCTATTATTGTATATGCTTTCTTGAAATGGAAATTTATTGTGATATATTTTAAATCCTTCCCAATATGCTGTTGGATCCATGACAATTTTTTCCCTTTTCTTGTCTGTCTTTATGGTTTTTTTCTTATTTTGTATTTGCTGTCTGTATTTAAGTTTCAAATAAATAATTTTTAAAAAGAAATAAAAAATAAGATTTTATATTTAATCTTGGGTAATAGGAAGCCACTGGAATTTATTGAGTAGGGGGATGACATGGTCAGATATACACTTTAGGATGACCAAATTTAGAACTAGAGTGGAGAGAAATTTGAAAAAGAGAGACCCAAATAAAAGACTAATACAATGGTCTAAGCATGAGGTGATAAGATATTAGAAGAATATGAGAGATGCTGCAAAGCTACAATCAGTAGGATGTTTATATCTAAATGATCTTTGCTAAACTCTGGTGTGGTGAATAGTTAAAATGCTAGTTTCATTGATCAAATTACCTGAAAAGCATCTAAATTAACAAATTCTTTTTTGAATCTATGAAAGGTTATCTTGATAGGAATTTAGTTTCTCTCATACCTTCTTACATCTTTATCTTTAAAACTCTCATAACTAGGTTACAGATGCTTCTTCAAAAAGTTAAAATATTCCTTGGATTCACATCAGCTTCCACATGTAACAAAATTTAGCTCTAATGAAAACTAATAGTGCATCATAATCATTAACCAATATGTATTAATTATGATTAACAGGGACTAGACCACACACTAGAGACTGAATTTAGGATGCTAATGGCTCTTTTATCTGTGATCTTGGTCAAGTAACTTTAGCTTTAGAGCATCTGTTTCCTTAGCTTTTAAATAGGGAATATAGACTTGATGAGCTCTTAGGTCCCTTTCAGCATTAAAAGGATGTTTATATGGAAGCATACTTCGCATATTGCACAGAAAATACTTTAGTGAGACAAAGTCTTGGTTACAGAAAATTGATTTATTGTGAAGAAAGAAGCAATGCCACTTGTGGGAAAACTCTGAAATAAACTCTAAACAAAAAAGCATACACCTATCCAGTTGATATGAGAAGTCTAAAGATGATAGAAAAAGAAGTACTCTATAGAATTTCTACATTGTACTAGTCTATAACAAGGTCTCCAGAGGTCTTCAACTGTAAATATAATAGAAGTTAAATCCATTAGAATCTAAGGACACTTCAGAGGAAAAAGCCAGCTCAGTGTTGACCAATTCAACAAAGAGCCTAATGCACAGATAAGGGTCTTATACCTTACCCAGAGTTCCCCCCCTATCTGCGGCCCTCTACAATTTATGATGTTTGAATCAAACGTCCCTGTTTGATCTTCTATTGGATAGATATATCTCAAACTCTATCATATTCTTAACATAATTGTGCACATATTTTGTTGCCAGGAAAATTCAAATTTTATCAGCTCTTTAAACCTTCAAAACCAACAGTCTGCATGGGATTTGGGGTGATGATATCAGGAATTATTCTCAGTCATTGGTTTTCAGATGTCTTTTGTGTCATTTAGCAGCTGGAATTCATGTTATGGAGATAGCCTGTTTTCTTGAAAACCCATGCATTCTGCTATAATTTTCAACATTCACTTTTATAATATTTTGTGACCTATGTTCTTTGATGCTACCTAATCTATATCATTATCTTTGAAAACTGTTCAGAAGCAATTCCTACAGCCTCTGGAAAGAAATCAAATTTAGGGAATAATAGATTTATTGTTATATAGAGCTGGATTGGAACTCAAAGGCTACCTAGTCATTTCTTGCATCCTCCCAACTTCCAGGGAGGAAGTGATAAGCCCAGAGTCACATGAGAAATAAATGTTGAAGAACATTTCTGACTTCAGGTTCTCTGCTACCAGAACAAGGGCATATAAGCATTGAGTGGGTTCCACGAGGAGTTTTGGGCAATAGAGATTATCATTGATAAAACGAGAGAAAAAAGTTACCATGCAATACTGATTCTATGATTGAATGAATGGTAGACAAAAATCAGGAAAATTAAATGGTTTCATTCAGGGATTAACAGTAAACAATGTTGCCAGACAGATGACTGTGTGATAGAGAATCATAAATGTTTCAAAGTTTCCTTACTCATAAATTTAGTTCTAGGAAATTAAATATCACTATATATTTTTACCTCAAATTGCCAAAAAGAGAAAACATTTTATTGGAAAAAGTACAGAAAATGGTGGCCTATTAAATTAGTGAGAAGGTTCTAAGTTAGTATATTATGGACATTTTGATATTTCACTTCTGCTGGATCAAATGCCCCTTTAAAACTACCAAGCAGAAGAAACAGCAGATTCTTATGTTTCTTATGCATCCTACAAATTGTGTAATGTTGGAAATTTCTGGTCTTTATTTATTAGGCATGTATTTTGTAATATGTTATCTCTCCTAATGGAATGTAACCTTCCTGTGAGTAGGGACTATTTCATTTTTTTTCTATATTTGGAGTTCTAGCACAGTGTCTAGCTCATAGTAGAAATCTAAATGTTTCTTCAGTGACTGACTTATCCCACATTGTACAAACCTTGAATGTACATACAAGCATAGCTTTGCAAATGTGTTAAGGTTTAGTTAAATTTAATTTAGATTTGCTTCAATGGCCTAGGTTCAAATCCTACCTCTGATATTTACTATCTTTGTGATTAGACAGCATATTATAATGAATAAAACATTGGACTTAAGAATCAGAAAGAACTGAGTTTAAACTTTTACATAGACATTTACTACCTCTTTGACTCTGAATTTTTCAAAGCCTCTCACAGCCTCAGTTTTCTCATCTGTAAAAAGAGAGAGTTGATTTGGATTGAATAACCTCTACATCTTTAATCCTCTGAAGTCACTCAACTTTCCTGGGCCTCAGTTTCCTTATATGTAAAATGAAGAGTCCCTAAATTAGATAATCTCTGAGGTTTCTTCCTGGGCAGTGAGGTAGCAAAATGGATAGAGTGTCCTGCCTGGAGTCAAGAAGACCCATTTTTTCAAGTTCAAATGCAGACTCAGCTATTTACTAGCTGTGTGATCCTGAACAATTCACTTTACTCTGGTGCCTCAGTTTATTCATCTGTAAAATGAGCTGGGGAAGGAAATGGCAAACCATTCCAGTATCTCTGCCAAGAAATCCCTAAAATGGGGTAAAAAATTGTCAAACACATTGAAAAATGGCTGAACTACAACTGAGATTTCTTCCATTTTTGGCTAGATCTGTGACCTACCTGTGAATGAAAACCAATATTCCAATCTCATTCATTATCTAGGAGGTAAGAGATATAAGTTCCAGTTTCAGTTCTACCACTATGTAATGTAATGGTAGGCAAATTAATCAGCCTTTTTGAGCTTCAGTTTTCCACTCTAACCTCGTGGGATGAGAGTAGATGACCTCTAAAATCCTTTCTAGCTCTAAGAATCTATAATTCCATAGGATTATAAAGTTCTAGCTCACAGTCAAGTAGAACAAGGGGGTGAATAAGTTAGGAATAAGCACCAATCTTTTGACCAGTATAATGAGAAGTGATAAGGAGCCCAGGTTTGGGATGAAGGTTGGGGGGGGGGGGCTTATAACAGAATGGAACAAGCCAGAAAATTGAGTTGGATATCTTAGAAGGAATTTGATATACATAAAAATAAAGTCTAATACTGGGCAGTTTGGGCAATTAATTTTGCAAGTATAAAATAAGGAGATCTTATATGATGTTAGTTTATCTGGACAAGATCTATGGATTTTAGTGGAATTAAATTTAATTGACTCAATATAATCCAATAATATGATATGGCAACTAAGAAAGCTGAGGTAATATTAACAGAGGCATAGAGTTCAGCATAAGAGAAATGACAGTCCCATGAAAAATATCCTCAGTCAAACTTGATATGGAATAATATTCTGTGGGTCAGATATGATGTGGAAAAATATTCTGTTTGGTCCTAGGTGCCATTTTTTTTTCAGGAAAGACACTGATAATCTGGAGAGCAGCCATAGGAGGGATACAGAAGATCTTTGAATTTAAGATACATAAGGACTTACAGATGGACCTACAGAAATTTAGGGAAGAAAAAAAGAAGACTTAGGGGAAATGATAGTTACCTTTCAGTATATGAAGAAGTGCCATGTAAAAGCCAGATTAGATTTTTCCCACTTGGCTCCAGAGAGGCTCTACAGAGTAGTGGGATCATAGGATCATAAACAGAGCTGGAATGACCTTCAAGGCCATCTAATTCAGCACCTTCATTTGAAAAATGAGCTAAGAGTCACACATGTAAGTAGTAGACTACCTATCTAATTTGCCCGACATTGCTTTGCTTGAAGGCAGAGGTTTAGATCCTGTTGTTCCTTTTCAACTTTATGAAAGATAAAGCTTAGGTGTTCTTCAATGAAAAAGAAGATTACATTAAGGCTCTTTAGGGTATAACAATAGTTCAAAGAAGTTGTTCTGGAAAAAGAAAGCAATTGGAAAATTCTTCCAAAAGACAAAGGGTCATGAAGACCCTCATTGTGAAACAACTGAATGATAAGAAATTACATCTATGTTTGGACTTTGCTGACAGAATCCTTGCAGGGGGAGAAAGGGGTGATAAATGCTTACTTTCAATAAGCTGTAATTGCCTCTGTTAACAAAGCATTCGTACTTTTTCCCCATATCCAGAGCCACTGATTACAAAGGCATTTGCTGATGGTAAAATGCCAGGAAATATCTTTGTTGTAATGACTTACGGAATAATATGAACTGACTTCATCTGGCATATTCACTACTTGGGGGAATCCTCTGACAAAAAAGCAGCATCGCTTTGTGATAGGTGCTTTCCTCCAAGTCTTATCACCTCTACAAATATGTGCAGTCATTGATAGTGCTATAGGGAAGCATCCTAGGTTCCACTTTCTTCTCTATTGAAATGCCCATGGATCATAAAGATCTTTTCAAATGGGAAAAAAGATTATGCATCTAAAGTGCAATATAAATCTAAAATATAATTACTAATAATGAGGTTATTAATCACGTCATCAGGAAGGTAGCTGACTTGTTTTTTTATTAGAGAGAATGAAAAATATGAATCCAGAACATCTTAATTTACAGGGGGGAAAAGAGGAAAGTCCTTTTGAGGTTAGCAAAGAGCTTAATGATCTCTTCATTTTCAAGCTTTAAGAAAAGTATGCTATTAAAAGAAAATGGAGAAAGTGTGAGGGATGGCCAACAAACTAACTGGTTTCTTGTGATGAGGAAAAAGAGAGACACCTTTCCCCATCTTTGGATGGAATCTTTTGGCAAATTTATGGCAATACTTGAACAAGAGTCACAGAAGATGGATAGATGTAAATAAGTTGGAACTTCTATTAATGGAATGAAAACCTGCATTTGGGAGATCATAGATACATGAGTATCTTAAGAATATTAATGATACATGATTTATTAGAATAATTTGGAATAAAGTGCTTGAAATCCATTATTGATATAATTATAAATAACATAGCCCTTCAAATACATTTGTGATAGCATTAATTTGTTAATTTCCATTCAATGATACAGAATGCAACCCAACCAAGGGGTTACCCAACCATATTCTCCTCAAAAGTTTAGCATGGAAGTTCACTGACAATGCTAGGACCTTCTTTGATTGTTTCCAACATTGTAAGGACACCACCGGAGCAGTATGGTTTACTGGCAATTTAAGAAAAGCTCTATTCTCTTTTATTTGTTTTTAAGTTTAGGTTTTTACATATATCATTATGCAGTTTGTCTAGGGAAAAACCCACAGTTTCCACCTCTACATAAAGGTAAGTACATGTAGAGAAGGTCCCTCAATATATCTACAAGTATTGCTCGTTGTCAATAGGGTAATAATGCTCCTTAACTATACTGTACATTTGTCTCAGTAAGCACATTAGAAGAATTTTTTCCTCCTCTAAGTTGGGCTAACTTGGAAAAATCTAAAAATAGCTTTGTTCTATTGTCATGCTATTATCTAAGACATGTTTTCTGTCTCTTATAAATCAAGATTAAAGTAGAAGTATAATAATGATGTTTCCTGCACTGAGCAGCTTTCCTCAAGAGATATCTGCCGCTTTCTGCCAAAGCAGCTCCCTCACCCTGCAGAGCTGCCAGGAGAATTGCTCATACCAGCAAGGATGCTGAATACATACCTTTCCACTATGAAAGATAAACAAGAAAAGAAAAGAAAAGAAAAGTTGATGCCAGAAGATATCATAAAGGCTGGAACCAAAAGGAAGTGTATGATGACAAGGGCAAGAATTGATTGTGGTACTTACCAATGTCAGGGCATTAGAGCAGTTACATGAATAAGAGGCTGGGGAAACCAGAAAGAAGGTAGAAATTTTATGGGAAAAGTTTCCAGGCATTGATGAGTAGTTTTTTCCTCCTTTCTCTTTTTCCCAGCATCATATGGGAAAGAACACTGGAGTATGACACGGGAAATCCTGAGATCTAGTCCCCCAAATTCTACCAACCGTGGTCTGATTCTAAATCCAAAGTTCTATGCTCTATCCATTTTTACCATATCATGCTCTGTGGGAGTCACAAAGACTAGTGTGAACTTAGACTAAAGAAATAGAAGGAATGTATTCAGGGTGAGGGGTAGGATAGTATTGTTCTTTGTTCTAATGAGGCCTTATCTGTAATATGCTGTCCAGTTCTGGCCACTAAACTTTAGAGAGACAGGTGATAAGATTGTATATCTTCGGAGGAAGAAAAGGTTTTGACTCTCTAAATCATTCTTTACTATCCTCTATATAATCTACTTTGTATTTGCTTGTCGTTTCTCCCATTAAATTGTAAGCTCCTTGAGGGCAGGGACTATCTTTTGCCCCCTTTTGTATCCCTGGCACTTAGCACAGTGCCTGGAAACATATAGTAGGCATTTAATAAATGTTTACCATATATTGATTACTGCACCATATGCAAATTGTTGTTATTCAATTATCAGAAGACTCAGGTGGAAGTCTGATAAGTTTTTCAAAAAATGTCATGGGGGAGAAAGGGGAAGAAGGGGGAGAGAGAGGACAGAGACACAAAGAGGACAGAGAGAGAGACAGAGAGAGACACACACACACAGAGACAGACAGAGAGAGAGAGAGAGAGAGGCAGAGACACACACACACACACACACACACACAGAGAGAGAGAGAGAGAGAGAGAGAGAGAGAGAGAGAGAGAGAGAGAGAGAGAGAGAGAACATACAAACAGACAAAACAGAGACATATATAGAGAGAGACAGAGAAGGAGAGAGGGAGAGGAGAAAGGAAGAAAGGGAGAAGAGAATATCACAAGAGAGGGGTAGGGGTGGGAGGGAAAAGGGAAAGAAAGTTTATTCTGCTTAGCTATAAACACATTTCAACTCCATACAAGAAAAATCATCTAGCAAGGAGGCAAATTCAAGGTAGAATAAACTACTTTGAGAGGCATGAACTCTGTCACTAGAGGGAGGAAAGAGACTAATCATCTCTTTGAATTAAGCAAAGGCTAGATTATCACTTACTGGGCATGCTGGAAGATGGGTTCATGATTAGTGTTGGACCTATCACAGATGAGCTTTGAATCCTTTTTAAACTCTGAAATGACCAGGCTGTTAAGGACCTTGCCTAAGTGTGAAGGGGCAGGTCAATTCTCCCAAAGCCCCCACAGCTGTGATCACAACACACTTAAAGGAATTGCAAAGCAGCCTTTACTGATGCAGGTGTTGTTTGTGGATTGGGAATGAAATAAATTGGAGGTAAGAGAGAAGAGGAGAGAAGTCAGAGAATGCTACTGCCACTTAGTCTCCTTATATCGTTATCATCCTCTCACATGAAGGGATCCATTCTGTTGGTCAGCATTAGATCCCCAGCAGCCACTAGCTGGGGTTGTGCCCCTAACACAAGACAAAGTCTTTCATACTGTTTCTACAAGTAACAAACCACTACTTCCAATGCCAGTCAGATGCTTGGAAGGTTCTTAGTCTGGTCTCTGCAATCCTCTCAGAGCTATAATTACACTAAGAATCTTGATCAAAAGCCTGAGAAATGCTTAAATGAAGAAATTTGAATATTGTTTTTAAAAAGACAAAGATAAGTGGGTTTAATTAGATATACCATGTTTAGGATTATACTTCTAGATGATTTTAATTCTTATGTTATTTGTTAGAGCAACACAACTGATTTTCAAATGCTGCTGTTGTGTGTCATTGCTATTGTGTCTCATTCTTTGTGACTCCCTTTGAGATTTTCTTGGCAAAGATCATGCAACGGCTTGCCATTTCCTTTTCCAGCACATTTTACAAATGAGGAAACTGAGGTAATTGGAGCTAAGTGACTGGCCTGGAGTCACATTTAGTGTTTGAAGTTGAATTTGAACTCATGAAATTGTTTTCTTGATTCCACATATAATGCTCTATCCACTGTACCACCGAACTGCCTTCTACAAATATTATCTATCAATAAAACAAATTCCCATCACCCAAAGAGTCACCTAGGAAAACTATACAATTATTTAATTGATTCTGTCACTGCTAAATTTTTTTTAAGAACTCACGTTTTATAATTAATTCTAAAAAGTAGCATATTCTTTGGAATACCCTTACTATCATTCTAATGCACCACTCTGTCCATGTCATCCCCCACACTGCTCAAGAAACTTCCACAGTTACATACAGCCTCCAGGAAAACAAAACAAATTTCGTAGTTTGGTATTTGAAGCCTGCCACAATCTGGTACTTAGTTCAAATTATTCTTCTTCAGGTCTTCTATGATCCATCAAATTGCCCGTATCACTGTAACCTGAACTTGGTTGCCATTTTTTCATCTGTGTTCATGGTTGGAATATAGTCCCTCTGCACCTCTGCCTCCTAAAATCCTTGGCTCCCTTCAAAGCTCAGGTCAAATGTTCCCTCCTATGGCTAAGCCTTTCCCAATTTCCCTGAAGAATTCTCTTCCTTTTTAAATTATTTTGAATTTAGTTATCTATTTGTATGCTGTATTCCGAAGTAAATGTGAACTCCTGAGGGTCATGGATACTTTTGTTATTGTTGTTTATACCTTTGCATCCCTAGTGTCTTGGATATACTAGGCACACCATTAAAAGTCTGTTGAATAGCAGAATTGAAACAATAAGAGAAAAATTATTATCCTCTGAGAGTGAATTCAATTTTTAGAAGCAGCTAAAAGTCAGTTAGAAAAATCTCTAGTATAAAATGTGATGCTCAAGCTGTGGAATACTAAGGGGGCTAGCTATATAAAGGACATTAGATATAAAATCCTAAGACATAGGTTCAAATTCTGGATCCCCCATTTATTACATAGGAATATATATTAGGGAAAATATTCCACTGTCTCCTTCATAGGGTTGTCGTGAGGAAAGTGCTCTATCAATATTGTTTTGGGTTGCTAGTTTCTATCTTAAGATTGGAAGGTACACAGAATCCATATTATTTATGGTTTTGCTTGCTAGGCTAAGTAGTTTATACTTGATCCTATGGAGGGCCACTGAGGATTTGTGAGAAGGAGCATAACATGGCCAGAGCTGTGCATTAGGAAGATTAGCTTGGCAGTTGAATGAAGGATGAAATAATGTAATAAGGGAGAAGCTAAAGGCAGGAAGAATAATTAGAAGGGTGTGGGGATAATCCAGATGAGAGGTGATGAAGCATTTAACTATGACATGATGATGCAAGTAAACAGGAGAGATGTGGAAGCAAGTGACTGAACATCAAATAATCAATATTTATTAAGTATTTATGTGCCAGGCACTGAGCATACAAAGATAAAATTCAGATCATTCTTGATCTCATGCAGCTTACATTTTATTGATAAATATAATGTATAGAAGAGAAAAATTTATGGAACATATATACAGGATAAATTCAGAATAATTTGGGTGAGGGAGACTGTTGCTAACAAGAGTGAATTAGGAGGAAGAATGAAAGGGACCAAGAATTCCAGTCTGATTGATGAGAGTTTGGTGTTATTAATAGAAATAGGAAAGTTATATTGAAAAATGATAATTTGGGAGGGCAGAGGGAAATAATGAGTTTATTTTGGGACATAATGAGTTTGAGTTGCCAGGGGTACATTTAAGTGGAGATGTTCAGGAGATAGTTGTCAATGTGGAACTATGATTCAGGGTCAATGGAAGAGTTATTGTTGTTTTAGTGATAGAGAAACCCATAAAACTTTTTCAGGCTAGAAAGAAGGCTCCATTTGAGAAGGAGAGCTCAATGGAACAAAGTCCGGAAGGAGATAGGAAGGAATGTGATCAGAGATACATGTGGAAAGGTTAGTTTGGGAAAGAGAGGCCTACCTCATCCCCTGTAAGAAAAAGTGGAGGAGATGAGTTTATGCAAACTCATGGATAATCAGGAAAGGAAAGATAATGATGGAAAGATTAGGGATGCAAAACAAGCCCTAGAATGTTAAAATGAAGACTCCTTATAATGGGGACACCACTGAATATCTTTGAATAAGAGAATGTCAGCATTGTAACTGATGGAGGAAGATGAAAGATACCTTCTGTTAACAATGAGTAATTCAGGCTTTCCAAGAGAAGGGAATTTGGGATTTCAAGGGAATTTAGACTTTATTTGACAGCTAAGTGACATCCAGAAACCTTTGTATTTATTTAATGTTATATGTCTGTTGATTAAGGTGCATGGTGATGAAAAATCAAATATTCATTACAGATGTTCACACATCAACACCTTTAATTTTCGCATCATGTAAATATTAATTCAGCAAGGGAATTAAATTCCAAAGTGTTCAACTCTAAATCAACTCCCTAAATATTTTAAGGCTATTTGTTACTTTTAAGTCTATTAGTCTGACACATTTAAAGTTTGTTTTTTTAAAAAAAGTAATTTACTTAAAGAAAGCTAGAATTTTTTATAAGCTCCTCAATATTAAATATGCTAACATGCTGATATATAAAAGACTGAGAGAGAGAGAGAGAGACAGCATGGGGTAGTGGATAGAGAAGACTGGTCTTGAGATTAAAACTTGCCTCTGACATGTACAGGTTGTTTGACCTTGGGCAAGTAACAAGCTCTCACTGCTCAAGGTAACTCAATTCAATTATACAACAGTTGCTGATGCATTGCTGAGAGATTTTTTTCATCAATAGTATACCAATTAAATTAACCTCAGTTTCTCCTCCCCCTAGAAAGAAGGAAAAGCAGGGCTTTTGGTGGTGATGGCAATGCTCGCATATAATACACTTAAAATTATCTGTAAAATGGGGATAATAAAAATACTTAAGTCACTCTTGTTAGTCTTAAGTGAAAAAAGTGTACATAAATCATTTTTCAAACCCTAAAGTGCTACATGAGTATAAGCTATTATTCATATGCTCAATTATCCAATAAATATTCATTAAGCTATTACTATGTGTCATAGTACTATGCTAAGTACTAGGGATATAAAGACAGTTAACATCATGCTCATGCATTTTAATGAACAAAAATTATATATAGAATATGGGTGTCACTAATTGTTATTATTACACTGATAAATGGCAAAGCATTTATTTATCCCCTATTATTTGCCATATGGTGTGCCCTTAGGTGTTGCTATTATTATTGCTCATTGTTATTATTTTTAAAAGGATGTAGTTTTTCTAAATCAAAGATATTCACAAATAAAATAAAGAGGTTGTACTTTGATATCACCATTTCAAAATGAAAATTATATGGAATTTAAAGGGTTCTAGCAATATCTTTGGACAAATGTATCCACAGCGAGAGAGACCATTAATAATTTTATAAAGAAAATATCATAGACATACAGAAAGTAACTTTGGACAAAAATGAGTTCCTAAGGTAGGTTCAATAAATACTGCTAATCTCATTTTCTTCTCTAATATGCATTCTCAACCCTGCCCCAAATTGTTTACATGGTGCTTCATCTACAGCTGGTGATTAATAAAAGAGTTGAATTGTTTTATCTTATAAAAGAAAAACAAAAGTTGGATATTTTTTGGATATTTGGATGTTTCATTCCACATTCCTCCACAAGTCTTTATAAAGTGCCTATTATGTGCAAACCCAAGAAGGGACTGGGTAAACTTCCTAGTGGTTATCCGTAAATCACATAGCGTATGTATGTAACACCACCTATAACTCCATCGGCAATAAGTCACTGGGAACAAAATGCCTACACAGTACAGATCAAATGAGTGAAACAATTCTCAGATTACCTGATGTATAAACACATCCCTATAGAACAGTTATCATCCAGGCAGCCGGCTTTCTTCTAGGAAGATGGATTATTATTGAGTTAATCTCGGTGTACCACGAGACTTGGCTGACCTAGTTTTCTCTAATACCATTACGCATATAGCTTAGCCAGTCACAATATTTTGCAGATTGAAAAACGTACCCAGTGCTCTCCAAACACATTTTATTATTATCTCTTCATTTGAAATGACACAAAATGGCCATTAAAATAAAACAAAAAGTCAAAGCAATCTGCAGTTGATGCACTTGGGTGGAGGCTACCAGTCTGCATCTTGCATGGAGGGAAATATATATTTCTTTTTTCAAATGCTGAATTGTAATATAGGGTATTGTCTACCTTTAAGCTTTAGTTTGAACCAACCCTACAGTTAGAGGGGCCTTAAATGTACTAGTTCTTTTAAACAATTAAGGATTCCTCTTGAGTATGACAAGAAATTGATATATAGGTTTTTCTTGATTTCCTTTTTTTTTTTTCCTTTTCAAACTGTCCATTTTAGAAACTTAGCAGGGTTTTTCCTACTGTTTTCATAGCAACAAAAACTTCTAAGTGCCTTCTTCCTACTTGTCTTCTTTCCCCACAATAAGTAAAATACTCCATGTCTACTTTGTTTATATACCAGCTTGCCACAGCAGAGAGAGGGTCAGGAAGATGTGTTCAAGTTTCACCTCTGACCCACACTACCTGTCTAACTATAAGGAAGTCACTTACTGTATTTATGGCCCAGGCATAGTTTCCCACACAATAACAGATCTTACAACAAAAGTTCTCCGCACCAAAGAAATAAACCAAAAATGGAACCGAAATGAAGTGACCTGACTCCAAGTAGCTTTTCAGATTAGCTGTCAGACTAAGATGGCTCCATTTATTTGTCTCAATTTCTGTTTAATGATGAGTGATTGCTTTCTCTTAGTTTTATCTATAGATTTTTAAAAACACCATAATAGTTTCCTTATATTCTCCATCCCCATAATACTTTTTTTGCTTATTATAACAATGATAGATACAGTAACCGTGTATGCATATGACATTGTAAGACCATATTCTTCCAACTTCTTACTTTTCTACGGAGAAACTTTCACCTGGTTTCATAAAAACAAAACAAAACAAAACAAAACAAACCCAAAAAACCCCTCAGAAGATCTCTGAGATAATACTGAAGGTCTTTGTGAAGGATATTTTGGTAGGCTGCAAAAGAATGTCATTTTGAGAAATTCTCTGAGAAATAATAGTCTTTGTGAAGGATATTTTAGTAGGAACTAAAGAATCTCTCATTTTTGGATTTTTGATTATATACTCTTATTTACTACCCTCCTTCTATTCAAGCCAGTGGGAAATAGTGGAGTACCTTGTGTGAGTAACTGAAGATTCCTGACTTCTTCCCGAACCTTCAGCTGAAGCACCTGCTGCAAGATGTGCTGTCGGAGGTTCTCCTGGGCAATCCCCATTCGTTCCAGCTTTTTGTCAGTGAGTCTCAGCAGTGCTCGTCCTAGAGAATTGGAAAAAAGAAAATAATCAATACTTAACTGAAAAATCTTCACAAACATCTATTTGTTATTTTTGATTAACCAAATCAGTGCCTGGAGAGCTGTATTTTGAGACTTACTAGAAAAGAAATTCTTATGTCATAAAGAAAATATAAAATAAAGCTACACTGTTACTCTTGGAAATAGAAGGATAGGACGCTTGGGAGGTAGAAATCTATATATTTTAAAAATAATTTTCACTCATAGCCAATGAAACCAAAAACCAAAATTTTTCTAAGTATCCCTGTCTCCTTCCTTCCCAGAAGGCTAACTCACATAACAAAGAGAAACATAATTAAGCAAAAACATATATAAATATATGAAAACATATATAATTTTTCACATTATTGTACCTCATCTCTGCAAAGGGGTAAAATGTTAGAGTGCTTTCATATCTATTCTTTGTAATTGTGCAATATTAATTTTTGATTGTGGTTGGTTCTTTCTACTTACATAGTTGTATTTATTGAGTATGTTGGTTTGTTTGTTTTTTTTTTTTTTTACTCTACACTAATTCAATGTATGTCTTTCCATGCTTCTCTGTATTTATGCTATTTTCTATTTTTTATACCACAGTGATATTCCATTATATGCATATAGTACATTTAACTATGGATATCTTGCTTTGCCTTAAATTCTTCGCTATGACAAAATATGTTGCTATGGATATTTTGGTTGTACATGAAGACCGTATTCTAATCAGTGACTTCCTTTGGGGATGTAATAGAATCTCTAGATGGACATTTAACTTTACTTGCACCATTCCAAATTGCTTTCCAAAATGGTCATACTAATTCATAATCTCACCAAATATCCACTAGTATGCCTATGTTCCTACAAGTCCTCCATACCAGCTATTTCTGCTGTAAAGCTACGGAAAAATAAATTTAAAAAACCCACATCTTATTGATGCCTTTTGCCAGTCAAACTTCCAGCCTGTGAATATAGAAAAAGAATCAAACCAAAACCAAGATACAACAGTTTGTACCATATTCTACCATAATAGTACTCCACTTCTTTGTCCTGAAAGAAGAGATGTATTTTAATATCTGCTCATCAGGAGATTCACTAGCTTTTCATTTAGTCTGAGTATAACTTCTTTTTAATCTTTTCATTTAAACTGCTGAAATGACTTTATATATTGCTGTTTTGGTTCTGCTTATTTGATTTTTTACCAAGATTAATTCCCAGGTTGTTAATAATTCTTCATTACATACTAATATGACAACCTAGAATAAGAAAAGCAAAAAAACACGAACACGACAGACAAAAAACCTTAAAATCATAATGAAGAAAATAATAGAAGAATATTGTCTAGAACTGCTAAACATAGAAAATGAAATTTTATGAAATTTAAAGAATTCACAGATCATCTCCAGAATAAAACACAAGGTTTCAAACTCTAGGACATAGAGTGGTGAAATGTGACAATTCAATTCAGAGACAAGAATTTCTGAAAATCATCAGGAGAAAGACCTTTGAATTCAAAGAAAAGACCACTTGTTAAATTCAAGGCTATTCTATATCCACCAAAAAAGGGAAAAGGGATGAAATAATGAGTGTTAGTAAATATTGTTTTATAGTTTAGACATTTAACTCCCAGAGGTGGCTACTCTGATTTTGGGTCAGATCCATGACTTCTCTTATAGAAAGAGGCTACTTAATTCACTGAGCTAGAATATGGTGCTAACCTGAAATCAAGGTCATGGGTTTGATTAAAATTACTACACCGCAGGCCCCTAAACTGTACCCCCAACTTAGTCATCTCAGATACACTTTTCCTTCCTGCAAGAGTAATCAGGGGACTGATCCCTGTAATGACATAATCAACACAGATTGGCCAGTAGATCAAAAGACAGAGAAGATCAGGAAAATCTTTGTATATGGAAATACGTCTTCATGAATTCAAATCTCAAACACTTACTAGCTGTTTTGTCTTATGCAACTTACTTAACCTTGCTTGCCTCAGTTTCCTCATGTATAAAAATATCTGGAGAAGGAAATAGCATACCACTCCAGCATCTCTGCCATGAAAACCCAAAACGGGGTCATGAAGTGTTAGATATGACTGAAAAATGATTGGACAACAAATGTACCTGTATATTTGTGTACATTTAACAGATCCACATGGAACTATTTCTGGCATCAATATACTTGCCACATATGTTATATGGTGATGTTCAAAATCCTTTGTTCAGTTTTGATGAATGTAAAAATTCTTATTCTTTTCATTTTATAATTAGAAAAACTGAAGTGCAATGTAATTAAGGATTTTAAATAGATCTTGATTCCCCTAACTGTATTCTTAGCTAGATTCTAATAATAATAAGCTAATTGTGATTTGAATTTACATAGATAATGGTTCAATGGGTTTTGAACCAAAAGTTCTTTAACAGTGACTTACAAAGTAAATAATTGCAAAGAATATTATGAGTCACATATTAAATTATCCAGGGGATTCATAACATTTTCTGTTGCTGCTGTTTCAAGGGAGCGCATGGAACAAAAATTATTGGGAGCCTATGGGTTAGAGCAAGGAGAAGTTATGGGATTTACACATTGGAGATTAAAGAGGATAATTAATTTCCATCTATCTTGACTTATATTTGTATGGATGATTGTATTTTTTTTCAAAAGAGACAGTTCTTTCATTTGGTTAATAGGAAACATGGATGGTGATGGGGTCTTCACCTCATAGTCCATTTATCCCACTCTACTCTTGCTTAGTATTAGAAAAGACAGCTCACCAAAATGAATTAGAATTGGGCGGGGGAAAGAAAGGGCAATTTTTGAAGGAGATTTCTGGGAAACAATATCAAATCAACAAGTCATTATTAGGTCCTGTTATATATGTGGTTTTGCACTAAATGCAGTAAAGGACAAAAAAGTTTAACATGCAGTTTTTGCCCTCAAGGAGTTAACAGATAATATTAATACATTTGGAAAAATGAGTTTTGGATTGAGTGCTAACTTGCATTTTATAAATTTTATTTCATTTTCATATTCAAATTAAATTCAGGTAATTGGGAGATTAAGGATTTAGCTGATTAATCAGGGAAAGCTTCCTCAATAATGTGATCTTTGACTGGTCCTGGAAGGACAGAGAAAAATTAATTAGAATGAGAAGGAAAAATTTTACAAGTGATGGAAAAGCTCAAAGGAAAGGTTAATAACACATTTATTTCATTAATCTATAACAAAGTCAGGTATAATTGTGCAAGACACCAGTTTGTTACCCGTTGAAAAAACCTTGATTTTGAGAACCACTGGTATCAAGCAAAAAGCTAAACTTTTTTCAGATGGCATCCTGAAACTTCCTCTGGTTCTAGGCTTTCAGAATCAGTAGGTCACTAAAGCATTATTATGCATATATTACGTATTTAGCCCTTTAATTAATCTTAATAGATTGTAGAATCTCTAAGGGGAGAGAAAATAATACTTATTTTTGCAGATTTCTTAGATTTATTTGTTTACATATAGTTGATACTATTTATTTTTGTAACAAATATATCTAATATAAATCCCAACAGGTAATATAATAAGAAAAGAACAGGCTGCAAAGTCAAAAAAGACCTAAATAATCTTAAACAGCTTAAAATTTAGTCTCATCTCTTACACATTCATACTGGCTATAAGATTCTGGTTTAGTTCTTAAATCTTCCAGGTCTCTTAGGCAACTTTTGGAGACTTTAATTTTCAGAGATAGGATCACCTGCATTTATCAAGAGAGTTTCTTCACTTGGGAGTTCTTTAACCCAATGAAAAATAATTGTAGCAACTGATATTTACATTGCACTTTAAAGTTTGTAAAGGTTTTTACAAATGTTATGTCATTTGGATATCAAAACAACTCTGTGTGGAGACACTAAAATAAGCATAAATGTAGTGAGACTGCCCCATAAATAGTGCTCTCTTTATGTGTGACTTGGAGGGAGGCAGAATAGACAGACACTTTTAGCCTCTCCTTCCCTCACCTTCTCCAAGGAAGACAAAGCATCTTCCTTTGTACTCTTCTTGGAGAATTGGAGTACAGACAAAAACTACATCTATCTCATTTCCTTGAATATGGAATGTAGTTTTTAGGGAATATGATTTTTAGATCCAAGCAAAACTCCTAATCACTATTTCTTAATGGAGAAATGAGGATCTTTAAAAAAAAATTTTAAACTTTATTTTTTTAAAAAAAGTTATTTTAATATTCATTTGAAAAATATATTGTTACAAATTCTCTCCCACTTACTCATTGAGAAAACTGTGTATCAGTTATATATGTGAAGTCATGTAAAACATTTGCATATTAGCATATTGCAAAAAAAAGCATGAATAATAAACTAAAATGTACAAAAGAATATATAGTGCTGATATAGGATTTTCTGAGTAAATGGCTCTCACGGATCCCCATTTCTTTTTTATTTTGACAATACTTCTGTATGTTACATTCCCTAACTAATGCTTAATTCAAGCTATTGAATGGCATCTCAATTTTTTAATCTGGGTGGCCAGGTACCTACTTGCTTAGCCCCAGTAGTGACACATACAGGGTTAAAATAGTTGCTGATCTGGATGGCTAAACAGAGGTGTAGAAAGTGAGGTCAGCTCAAGAACAATAAAAATGGTCAGGAATCTGCTTGTTGGAAGAACACATTTTTTGCTTTGAAAATAATTCCACGAGACTAGGGCTTGGTTGTTGATTCTAAGCTTGAGCATTAAAGTAGTTTTATGGATTTTCTCATAAGCTAATATATTAAAAATAAAACAACTTTATCTTACACATGAATGCAGGACAACCTGTTCTTTTTTTAATAATAGCTTTTTTATTTTTCAAAATATATGCAAACATTCACCCTTGCAAAACCTTGTGTTCTAAATTTTTCTCCCTCTTTTCCCGTCTCTTTGCTCCCCGAGACAGTAAATAATCTAATATAGGTTAAGCATATGTAATTCTTCTAAACATATTTCCACATTTATCATGCTGCACAAGAAAAATCAGATCAAAAAGGAAAAAAAATTAAGAGAAAACAAACAAGTAAAACAACAAGAACAACAACAAGGTGAAACTACTATGTTATGATCTACATTCAATCACCATACAAGTCTATTGGAACTGGCTTGAATCACCTTATTGTTGAAAAGATCCAAGTCCATCACAGTGGATCATCACATAATCTTCTTTTTGTTGTGTACAATGTTCTTTTGGCCTACTCACTTCACTTAGCATGAGTTCACATAAGTCTCTCCAGGCCTTTCTGAAATCATGCTCCTGATTTTTTCTTATAGAGCAATAATATTCCATTACATCCATATACTATACCTGAATCAGCCATTCCCCAGGGGATGGGCATCCACTCTGTTTCTAGTTCCTTGCCATTACAAAAAGGGCTGCCACAATCCTTTTTTGTACATGTGGGTTCTTTTCCCTTTTTTATGATCTCTTTGGGATATAGACCTAGTACAGATACTGCTGGATCAAAGGGTATGTACTGTATGATAGGATAAGAACAACCTTATCTTACATATGAATGGAGAATATTGTTACAATATTTTCTTTGTTATTGGTTGGAAATTACCAGAGAAGAATGGTAGCAAAAGTAGGGAAGTTCTATCTGGCAGGATATAGTATTTCTTGGGTGGAGACCCCACAGATATAATAGCCAAAGGATGGGGAAGAGGGAAGGGAAAGACATAGGCAAAAGAGAAGAGGGAAGTAGGGGGGGGAAAGGGAGAAGTGAGAAAGAAGGGAAGGGGTTATTCTAGAAGTTTGGAGAAAAGAATACTTTGGGGAAATACCACAGCTCTCTTTAGATTTTAGAAATACTGTCACATGGAAGAAGAGATTACACTTATTCTGCTCGGCTATCAAGAGAAGAACAAAAAGCAACACTCAGAAGGTCCAGAAATACAGAAAAAATAATAGCCCCTACTTCCCAAGACTTATGTGGAGATCAAAATGAGATACTATTTGCAAAGTATCTTGCAAACCTTAAACTGCTATGTAAATGCTAAAGGTATTTATTATTAACAAAGAATAAGAGGGAGAGAAAAAAGAAAAGATGTCCATTAAAACTCACTAACCCATCAACTAAGTCTGACATTGTCACAATAATAATATTTGTATAAAATATTAAGATTAGCAAAGGCTTTATAAATATATTCTCATTTTATCCTTACAACTAACCTGTAAGATAGGTTACACTGGATACACTGGCTAGAATACAATGGATATCCATTTTACAGATGAGGAATTGAGACAGGCTAGCTTTCCCTCCCTCCAAAATCTGTCATACAATCTCCTGCTTCTTTGCTTTGAATATACCAGTTCCATGTCAATAATATACGCCTCCCTCCTCACCAGTTTCTCAGATTTGTTCTCTTCCTTCTCAGCTCCACAGCTCCTACATGAAATCATCATTCATTTCTCCTTTTTTCTATGCTCAATACCTTCCCCAAGTTACCTTGTATTTACTTATTTCTACCATCCTTTCCAGTGGAATAGAGACAAAGGAAGCATGGAAGCTGGGAGACTGATAATCATGTAAACTTTACTTCATAGTATACTTCTAGTAGACTATTAGCTCCCCAAAATCTAGCATAGTATTTTGAATTGCAGAATCTGTCTATCAAATGTTTCATACATCTTTGTTGAAATGAATTAAATCAGGGGTTCTCAAACTATGGCCCGCTGAAGACGTTTATGCCGCCACCGGGTTATGGCAAATGGGGCAGAGACAGAGTGTGAGCTTTTGTTTTTACTAGTCTGGCCCTCCCACAGTCTGAGGGTCAGTGAACTGGCGCCTATTTAAAAAGTTTGAGGACCACTGAATTAAATGAAAGTAACAGACAAATCAAAAAATTTTAAAAGGAAGAAATTATTCCCTCATGATCCTTCTGTTAATTGTATTCTGCAGATGAGCTAAAGATCTATCTTGTTTAGGAAGTGCTAGCATGAAGTCTGGAGGCCCTAAAGATAGTCTCCAAACTCCAGACCTAGGAAGGACTGCAAGGTCAGCCAGTCCATCATTGCAGTTCCTGGCAAGGAAGCCTGAAGAACCTTCCAAAAACAATACACTTCTATTTTCTTTCTTTCTTTTTTTTTATTTTCAAAACATATGCACGGATAACTTTTCTTTTTTGTTATATATGCCTTCTGTAGCATTTTTTTATTTTATTAATTTTTATAATTCTAACATTTTTTTTGACTACATAAGCATAGGTATTTTTTTTTAAACAACATTATCCCTTGTACTCCCTTCTGTTCCAAATTTTTCCCTTCCTTCCCTCCACCCCTCCCCTAGATGGCAGGCATTCCCATACATATTAAATATCTTATAGTATATCCTAGGTACAATATATATGTGCAGAACCGAATTTTGTTGTTGTTGTTGTTGTTGTTGTTGCAAAGGAAGAATTGTATTCGGATACACGTCTATTTTCTCTTACCTGACAGCGTTTCAATGGAGCCAACACTTGGGTACTCATTTGATCTCATTTAGAAATGATTGTCTTTTCACTGGAGCACTTTTTTCAATATAGAGAAAAAGAGGATTTTAATGTAAATTATCCTATGGTTCTAGTTAGTTATTTACTTCTCTGATAGAAATAGGTGCATTGATTCTTTTTTTTATTTCATTTTTTTATTAATTATAGTTTTTATTTACCAGATATATGTATGGGTAATTTTACAGCATTGACAATTGCTAAACCTTTTGTTCCAATTTTTCCCCTTCTTCCCCCCACCCCAAATGACAGGTTGAGCAGTACATGTTAAATATGTTAAAGTATAAATTAAATACAATATATGCATACATGTCCAAATAATTATTTTGCTATACAAAAAGAATTGGACTTTGAAATAGTGTACTATTAGCCTGTGAAGGAAATAAAAAATTAGAGGGATTGGGAATTCTATGTAGTGGTTCATAGTCATCTCCTAGAGTTCTTTCGATGAGTGTAGCTGGTTCTCTTCATTATCAAACAATTGGAACTGATTTAGTTCATCTCATTGTTGAAAATGGCTGCATCCATTAGAATCATATAATATTGCTGTTGAAGTGTATAATGATCTCCTGGTTCTGCTCATTTCACTCAGCATCAGTTCATGTAAGTCTCTCCAGGCCTTCCTGAAATCATCCTGCTGGTCATTTCTTATAGAACAATAATATTCCATAATATTCATATACCACAATTTATTCAGCCATTCTCCAGTTGATGGGCATCCATTCAATTTCCATTTTCTAGCCACTATGAAAAGAGCTGCCACAAACATTCTTGCACATACAGGTCCCTTTCCCTTCTTTAAGATCTCTTTGGGATATAAGCCCAGTAGTAACACTGCTGGGTCAAAGGGTAGGTGCATTGATTCTTTATCAAGCTACTTGCAAAGACTGTTATATAAGTTTAGATTATTGGCTGAAAATATTCAGAAGCTGATGATGTTAACAGGAGGAAATAGCAGTAGTATGAATTCCCATATGAAATATAAATTCAGAAAATGGACTGAAAATATGGTTATGAACAATTCTTAGCCCTCTCTGGAAGGACTATATAACCTTTAATCAGTAAACTAAAGTTAAATATAGTCTAAAAATCCATGTTCCTTGCTGCATGTACATTTACCAAGTTATGTCCTGCCTAAGAAACAGCAAAAATTATTTTTAAAAGGCTTCTTTATGATTGTCGTTTTTTCTTTAAGCCACTAGAAATATCCAATAATTTCTTCTCTTGAACCATCCTAGCAGATTGTTTTTAAATAAAATCTGATACTAACATAATATAGCCTATATCTCAAAGATTTATGGTACTATAAATAACCTTCAAGGTCTTTTCTGCTTTGGATGGGTAGACTAAGCACTGAAAAACATTTGATTTTATTTGTCAGCAATTGCTGTACATTGTTGTTTTTCTATTTTTCTATTTCCTGTTAATGTAACGACACTAGGAGGACAGCCCAGCAGGCATTAGTTATCTTTTTGTTTTATTAATTATAGAGAGGCACATTATGTGGCTATTGGCAAACCTCCTCTTCCCAGTTATCCTACTCATGAATTTAACAGTCAAACACAGATTAAGAGTTTATATGTTGACAAGATTAAATGCTAGAATGAACTGATTTCTGCACAAGATTTCAATTGAATCAATGACTCCTAAAATAGCTATTAAGTCAGAAAAATTCCAAAGTGAGATTAGTATTTTTTTTTAAACAAAATGTTTTCCATGTACTACTCCAGGGAGTTTTTTGTTTCCTAAACACTTTATGACTTGTGACTATATTTGTAGATTTATTTACTTTAAAAAACCAATTATTTCTGTGTACCAAAACTCTGCTTTCTTTTCTAATATATAATCTCACCCATGAATACATAATAGGTCACCCCTGTCCTAATCTAATGATGTTCTGTCCCTGCTCACATTTTTCTAGAGTACTCTTCCTGGGTCCATTCTCTGTTCTAATCATACTCTACATTGTATTATAATTATTTTGCATATGATCATAACCTTCTTTGAAGGGAGGGACTTGTGAGTATTTGCAAAAAACAAATAAACAAACAAACTAAAAACTCCAAATATCTCTATATTCTTGGATCCATAGTTTCTTAATCCTTTATAAAATCATTTAAAATTATTTATTTATTTTTGCCATTAATTCTTCAATTAAAATAAAAACATCAATAGTTTTTTAAGTGAATTAAAGAATACAAGGTTTATAGCTGAATCAGAAGTTTCTAGGGAAAACCAAGTACCCCAAAAGGCAGATTACATTTTAATACGGCAATTGGACATTAAGAACTAATGTTCTGTGCTAAGGGCTTTCAGGAAAGTATAAGAAATACTCTTGGCCATAGAGAGGTGTTGTCACAACTGGTTGGGGATGAATAGACTATTTTCAGATGAAGAAATTAAAACCATTTCTAGTCATGAAAAGGTGCTCTAAATCATGATTGATCAGAGAAATGCAAATTAAGCCATCTAGGGTAAGGGGTTAAAAGGAAGGAAGGGAAAATTTGGAATACAAGGTTTTGCAAGGGTCAATGTTGAAAAATTACCCATGCATATGTTTTATAAATAAAAAGCTTATTCCTAATGAGATTATAGTTAATCCTTCCAAAATGCCAGAGTTAAGGAGGTGGTATCTCTATGATCTGGAAATCTAAATAAATTTTTTTGGCTCTTCCTTCATACCAGAGAAGTTTGAATTATTATGGTATTGAAAGATAAAATATGTTGATATTATACAATACGCTCTCTCTATCTCTCTGTCTCTCTCTCTCTGTCTCTCTTTCTCTCTCTGTCTCTCTGTCTCTCTCTCTCTCTCTCTCTCTCTCTCTCTCTCTCTCTCTCTCTCTCTGTGTCTCTGTCTCTCTCTCTCTCTTTATATATATTTTTTTGCATTTCTGAGTCTCTAAACTTTTTCTTTGTCATCTGCTGCCATGTAGAGTCTGTAACTTCTGCATATCCTTATTTAATTTCTTATGCTGACCAGGAATATATTGAAATTGTGATGGGGAAAGTTGTGATGTGGAAGGGATAGCTGTATAACTCAATTGAAGAGGATGACCATATAGCTTTGAAAACAAAACACTTATAAAGCAAGTTGGGCATAAATTAATCCGATGCAATCTGAGTACACTACTCATTGATTCCTAGTTTTGACTTTTTGAGCTGATAAAGTGACTCCATGATTCCCTAATATCTATTTAAAAGCAGATGCTAGAGAGAATGTATTAGGAAAAGGAGCTGGGATGATCAATTGGAAGAAAAGTTAGATGAATAACACAAGGTCTATACTATCAGCTAAAATATATGAAAAATAAATGGAAATCTGTTATGCATTGATGATAATCTTTTGTGGAAGATTTATGGAAAATCACGAACAAGGATCATAAAGGACGAGGTGTGGGCAGATTCATGAATGGAGAGAATAATCACACCAGCAAAATCACAGATTCATCCAAGTATTATCACTGTAACGTTATTGCAATGATCTAAAAGGCTATACTACACTAGTATGCAAAAATTTAAAACAAAATGAATTCTAATTAACTTTAATTAAACGTAAATAAATAAACACCATATTGTATTTCTGGTGACTAGGAAGAAGTGGGTGTTAGTAAATCAAACAAATACAAGGTGTTAACAATTCCAAAACTGTTTGGGATCTTGATATTAGTATAGCTTAATTGGAACAGAAAAAAAAAAAAAAAACTTGGGGGAGGGGGAGAGGTGAAAACTTAAAAAAAAAAGAAATGGTAAACATGATGTCATTCAATAGCTTGTATTTAAGCATTAGTTAGGGAATGTAATGTACAGAGAAGTGTTGTCAAAATCAAAAAGAAATGGGGATCCGTGTGAGCCATTTCCCTCAGATAACCCTATATCAGCACTATCTATATTCTCTTGTGTATTTTAGTTTATTGTTCATGCTTTTCTTCCTTCCTTCTTTCCTTCCTTCCTCCCTTCCTCTGTCTCTTTCACTTCCTTTCTTCCTTTCTTTCTCTTTCTTTCTTTCCTCCCTCCCTTTCTCATTTTCTTCCTTCCTTTTTTCCTTCCTTCTCTTCTTTCTTCTCTTGCTCCTCTTTTGAAACATGACTAATGTAGAAATTTATTGTGTCCAACTATACCATGCTGGTAATGGGGTTTGTTTCTCTTGACTTCTCAAGAAGGAGGGGGGAGAGAGAGAAAATTTGCAACAGAAAAAAATATTCTGGTGTACTCTCAGAGCAACATCAAAAACTTTCTTTCTTCTTACATGCAAAGATCTTGTAGGGCCACTGTCATAAGAAATGGATTATCTATGATTTTTCATACCATTTGTCAGAGCAAAATTGACCTCCAAAGCTTTAGAAATAGGTTCAAAAGCTCACTGGAGGGTCGTTAATGTCTATATTATACAGATAGGATGCACTGTGCAACTTAGTTTGGTTGAAAAGAGAAAGCAATCAGAGAGAAAATCCAAGAGATGTAATCATTGATGGAGGCTCGGGAATGTTTAGATGAGAAATATAGTATAGTAAGGAGGGAAAGAATGATGGAGTTATTATCAAAAGACCTGGATTTGAATCTCAACTGTGATACCTGCTATTATTTTAATATTGAGTGAGTCTTAAACTTTTTTGGTTTGCTCATTTATGAAAAACAATAAGGAATTAGATTGACAGATTGCCCCATTTCAGCTCTAATCCCATCTTTCAGATTTAATATAATTGGCAATAAATCCAAATTGTTTTATGTAGGAACACTAGAAGGAGAAGCTATAGTCAGGATGATCAGATAAGATGCTTTTCATCACACTCCCAAGATAAATAAGGCAAGAACAACAAAAAATAATAACACCAAATTTTCTATGTGTAGCTTTTAGGTTTATAAAGTGTTTTTTTTCCCTATAGCAACCCTTGTAAAATAGGAAAATAAAGAGTTTATAACAGAACTAAACTTCTGGCTGTTGAGACTCAATCAGCAAGTACTTATTGAATGTCTATCTTGTGCTAATTCCTGTGCTAGGTTCTAAAGACAAAATTGAAACAGTCTGCCCTCAAGAATCTTAGATTAGAAGATTGAGGGAAACTACATGTACACATAAGCATGAAATACAGAGCAAAGAAATACAAGTTAAGCATAAAGTGATTTTTTTGAGAAAGGCATTAACATGGTGGGGGAGACTGGGAAAAATCTTACATAGGAAGCATGGCTTTGAAGGAAGGTAGGGAATCTACAAGGTAAAGAGATGCTTTATCAATTAAGGTGACTAGAAAAATGCAAAGGTATGGAGGTGAGAATGTCGTAAATAGTGGCAAGTAGGACAATTTGGCTGGATGTAGGATCTATGAAAAGAAATAAGGTATAATAAATCTGGAAAGGTAGGTTGAAGGCAGACTGTAAAGAATTTTAAATACCAATTGTGAAAACTAAAAAGAAGGAATGATTTGACGTGGGGAAAGAAACCAAATCAAATCAATAGCATTGTGGACTTGGCTATATATTGTGGAGATAAATAGCTAAATGTATAAAATTCCTTTAAGATTGTGATCATGTAAATTGGGATGGTGGGGTTCTAATAGATGGCAAAAATGGGTATCTTCTGGAATGAGATGGGTGGGGGATGGAGGGAGTAAGGGTAAATCTAAGCTCATTTTCCAACAAGTTAAATATCAGAAATCAGTAAGACGTGCTGGAGATGAGCTATTCTGAAAAGTTTGCTTTCAACTCATGCTAAATGAGTTGGACTAATCAACAATATTGTATGTTCTGAGGACTCATCATAGTGAGGAGGTAAACCATAAAGCAAGTAAGAATTTCTATGTAATAGAGAAGAAAATTCATAAACACACACAATTACTACACTTTCAAGTGGCAATTCACTTAAAGGATCTCATAACTAAGGAAATGAAAATGATTGGTGAAATGGCTCCACCAGTCTTCACTCTTTTGTGTCAAGTGGCTAAAAAAACTGGAGGTTTCTAAAATCACAGAAATTTACCTTGCTTTATCCATTTGGACTTTGAAAAGAAGGATAATTCTTTCCCACACAAAGAAACCTTTCTAATATATGGTAAATACTTTCCCCCCAAGTAGAACTTTAAAAAGGAAAGTAAAATAAGATTTTTAACTCACTAAAACAGAGAAAACTGAATATCCAAATTAGATATTGCCCTTACAATCTGGAAAATCTGAGTAAAATTTGTTGGCCCTCCTTTTATTTCAGAGAAGTCTGAATTATTGTGGCATTAAAAAGTAAAATATGTTGATATTACACAATACTAAACATAGATTTTATACATTTGTGAGTTTCCTGCATCATTGAAGGCTAGCGCCTTGACCTCTCATTTGTAGCTTCTGCAAAACTCCCCCCAAATTCCCATTTAATTTCTTATGGCAGCTCATGAAGTATCAAAAATGTATATAAAAGAGATAGTTGTATATTCCCTCACTGGCAGCAATTTTCAGCTTGGCAACTTCACTATAGAAAGGTGATCAACTAGTGAAATCAATCAACAGACTTCTATTACATAGTTATTGTGTGCACAGCTCTGTGTTAGATGAGAAAGATTTAATGTTGAAGAATAAAAACTGAGACTTTAGACAAAATATTGTCCCTGCCCTCAAGGAGTTTACAATACATCAATTTATAAATTATATTATATAATAAAAGAAAATTAGAAATACAAAGTGGCAAATTGTGGATGGAGATTCAAGTATGCTGATGGAAGGCAAATGGATTTTGCATTACAATAGAATCTCAGAGTTGGAAGAGATCTCAGAAATGATCAAATTCAATCCCTACCTCAGAGAATATGTTATCTCTTCTATAACACACTGGACTAGTACTAAGTCATTTATTAGTGTGTCCTTGATGACTTCCAGGGAAGGGTGACCCATTGCTTTTCTCGGTATCCCAGTTCACTTTTGGATAATTCTACTTGTTAGATAGTTTTTTTCCCCTAGTACCAAATTTAAATTTGCCTTTTTTCATCATTTTAATCCAATACTTCGGTTTTTTATTGTGATAATTTATTACTGATTATAATAAACATTTTTGATTATAGTATTTATGATAAAAAGTAGCTAGAACAAACTAGATGGAATAATTTACAAGATTCATTAAAGGAATGTGGCACTAGTTAAGGGTGAAAATCTTCTTGTATTTTCTTTCTTCAACTTAATTTAAAAAACATTTATTATGCTTATAATAAATTAAGGCACTTTGTTAGACCTAAGGCAGACACAAATGGATCCAGTGGTCATCGCTCTCAACAAATTCACTAAAAGGGATTTTCAATATATACACCGGTGATATAATAATAATAAAACACTGATATAGTGCTTTAAGCTTTGCAAAGTACTTTATATGTGCTATTTCAAGTGCACCTCACAACATCCCTATGAAAAAGGTATTGTTGTTATTATTATCCTTATTTTACCACTGAGGAAACAGGTGATGAAGATAATAAGTGTCTGAATTTAGATCTTCTGGACAACTCACCATTCTGTCTTTTGCATTTCTATATTGCTTACATGTTACTGAGTAGGAGGCAATGCCATATATATATATATATATATATATATATATATATATATATATATATATATATATGTATGTATGTGTATATATATATATATATATGTATGTGTATATATATGTATATATATATGTATGTATGTATGTGCTGTAAAGGTCACTAGGACCTCTTCCATTCTTATCAACCTTATCTCCTTTCATACAACATTTACAGCCATCACCAATCCTTCTGATATATACTTTGCCACTGGACCCAGATAACTCTGGAGAAGAAAATAAGGCTGGTGACTTTGTATAGCTCTTCCTCACTTAAACTCAAATTCATTTGCATATCATGGCCTTCTAGAACAAATGATAGACAACATTTCTATAATGAATATATATATATATATATATACACATATATAAATATAAATGTGTGTATATATAAATATATATGTGTGTATATGTAAATATAAATATATATATATGTGTGTGTATATATAAATATAAATATATATGTGTATATATATAAATATATATGTGTGTATATAAATATAAATATATATGTGTGAATATATATAAAAATAAATATATATATGTGTATATAAATATAAATATATGTGTGAATATATATAAAAATAAATATATATATGTGTGTGTATATGTATATATAAATATATGTGTGTGTATATATACATATATATATGTATATATATGAATATATGTGTGTGTGTATACATATATAAATATATATGTGTGTATATATACATATATATATATGTATATATATATATATATATAAATATATATGTGTGTGTGTATATATACATATAATGAATAGGCACTTGTGATTTCCTGGTATAGAGAACTCCTAGATAAGAAAAGAAGCTTATTACCAATGAAGATCAGAATCTGTTAACTGATAGGGAGTTGCTAAGGATCTGAGATCTAAGAGATCAAGTCCCTTGCTCACAATGATACCAATGTGTGTCAGAGGGATAATATATACTCAAGACTTTTAGGTTCTGAAGTTATCTTTTTTTTTAATCTCTTATGACCTTCTGTATTAAGAACACCAGAGAGTTACAATCAGAATTCTATGAAGGATTATTTCCAGCTTTGGGAAGAAGATAGCTCTAATGCTGGAGTTGCTTAACTGTGAGATTAAAATCCAGACCCAAATACTCTGGAAACATATGTAGATAAATATTGAACTGGGAAGCTTGATTGATTTGTTCTCAAATTATGAATAATACAATTTAGCAGAATACCAGATGCAAGGGAAAACCTTCAAAGAAAATGAAATTATAGCTTGATATCAGGAAAAACAAGAGGAATAAACCTCTTAAATATACTCCTCAATAGTGTCAGGAGATGGTATCTTCTTCCATCTTGAGAAAATTCAAATAATGACTGCATGATGACTTCTCAGAGAAGATTCTAGTTTTCCAGTTCAATTACAGATTGCACTTGGTAGATTCCTTCCAATTTGGAGATTTTGTGGAATGCTTTGAAAATCATACATAGGGTACAGTAGTGTATTGAGAGAGCTCAATAAACAGTGATGCAAATGATAGAGCATGGTACTTGGAATTAGAAGATATGTTCTCAAATCCCAAATCCAATATTATTAAATAGGCATTGGGCAAGTCTCTCAATTTTTCTGACCCTCAGCTTTTTACCTGTAATACTTGTACCTTTGTGAGGTTCCTGTGAGAATAAATCAAATCAAAGTATATATGAATGTAAATGATTATAAATGACTGATTCTTTCTCTAATGCTTATTCTCTTGTTTGATTCAAGAATAACTCCATAGAGTTGGCAAAAGAATGAATTCTTCACAACCTTTATTTGTAAACAAAGATCTGTAGGAAAGGATAGAGACTATAACTTTAACATGTAATAATCAGGACACTTCATAAAATAGCAAGAATAACCATATTTTCCATCTGGAAACACACTCTGCCCCTTTGGCTCTTTCCCCTAATTGTTTGGTTCTGAAAGAACCTTATTTTAGTGAAAGCACCTAAGCTATCCATGTCTTTACTCCTCTCTGGGTAACTTCCCTGATTCTGGATCTTCTCCACCATGTTCCTCAAAATGGTTATTTTCTCCCCAACCCAATATCTCACTTTTAAATATCCTTTTTTTGTTAAATATATTCAAATGTACACTCCTTGAGGCCAGGAACCATCTTTCTCTCTACTTGCATTTGTACTCTAATTACTTAGTACAGTGCCTGGCAAATAATGTATATTTTATAAATGTATGCTGAATTAATCATCATCATTATCATAAGTAATTTCAATAATGGAGAGACAGAGGCATAGAGGATAAAGATGTGGCCTCCAGTTAGGAAGATTCAGTCTGAGTAACTGCTTAATGTCTTAGTTTTTCAGGAAAATAAAATCATAGGTTGCAGAGCAGGAGCTGATCTGCCTTTGGAGAGGAAGATTTGTCCACTGACTCTCCCTGTACTGATGAAATTATTCTTCTGGCCAAAAAAACAAAGTGAAAATAAAACCTAGTAATAAATTCACCCATCCAATAATAAACTAAGCAAATAATAATAATAATACCCCTAAAAAAGTACTACAGTGGAAAGAGTGGGTTTGAAGGTTCAGAAATCTGTCTTTGGCTCACGTTTCTTTGGGACCATGGACAAGATTGCCTCTTGGTATACTGGTAATTCTCTAAGACTCTTGTGTCTCCCTGAGGATTCTCTTTTCACTACATTTCAGCACCATTCTCTGGGACTGCTTTTATTAGAGGTTTCTCTCTGAGTGATAAATATAAATGTTATATGTGGTCAATGGCTACTGAAAAAAATTTTCTTCCCCAGCTGCCGTCTTCCAGTCATTTGGTATGCTTTCAGGTCACTTCCCTCTACTCTCAGTTTCTGTATGCACAGGAAATGAAAATGAACTTTAATATTGCTTATACAAAACATAATTAGTAAAATAAATTTGCTGGAAAATATCAGATTGCACTGTTTAACATGATAAGCTATTTAATATACAGACACACCCTTATTTTAAGTAATTGATATTTTCCTGCAACCTTTCATGGAAATCAAAGTTTTATAAACAGAACCTCTAAAATACACTAAGGGAATGTTTTTCTAAAGATACTTTGCAGTGAATCCTTTTTTTATATAAAGCAATAAACCTCCCCTCATTTAAAAAAATAATTTTTACATGTGTTAATTTTCTTTAAGCCAGTACACTCCTCAACATGTGTATTTAAAATAAAAAGAAAGCTCCTCAAATCACAAGGAAACCATTATCTTTACCTCTTACTGACACAACTCTTTTCTGACTATTTAGAAATCCTTTTGCATTTAGTACAGTAGATTTCTTTTCTTCATTTCCATTACCTAGAACTACAATAAGAAATTATTGTGTCTGAGGCAGAATCAGGTGGGGAGGAGGCAATGATGATATCCCAAAGGACAGACTGATGTAAGTGCAGTCATATTGGGAAACAAATTGGGCCAGTCTCCTGAAGAGTCTGCTAACCTCAGGTGGTGAGTGGTTGTTCCTCTGAGAGTATGGGTTAATTGAGGACCACCTAGTGAGGTCTTCATGCATCCCATTCTACCACATCAGATGATGAAGATGGCAGAAGCTTCAGGAGGGAAGCATTATTTCCCTACCAACTCCCCAAAGAAACTTGGACCCCGGGTCAAAGTCCTGAACTAATCATGGCTTTGCATTAGCCCTGATTTATCTGACTGAGCAAACAAAATAATTTGCAATGAATGTATCAAGTGTTCCCCAACTTCTCCCTGCAAAGGAAAAATGTTCTCCTGAAGAGATGTTAAGGGACAGGCTCTCCTAGAGCCTCCACAGTTGTGGATCATAGCATCTAAAGGAGCTGCAGGGCAGCCTCTGCTGACACAGATGTTGCAGACTGGGAATGAGATAAATTGGAGGCAGAAGGAAGAGGAGAGAGGTCAGAGAACAGCAACTGCCTCTCAGTCTCCTTGTATCATCCTCTCACAAGAGGAGATCCATTCTGGGTTGGGTCTCCAAGAGACCCCCAACACCCCACAAAAGTATTAAGAAAGAAAAGGCAGAAAACATTTTAATGCATACTTTTATTTAGATCCATGCATTAAGCCCATTCTGATTTTGTTTCACTCCTGGCCATATATATTTTGGGGATGGGACTATTAAGGCACTGGACTTTCTTCAAATAATGAATAACTTCAGAGGTGACATTTTTAGTCTCCTTCAACCCCAGCTTCACAGTAAGAACTTCTGAAGATGCTGTATACTAAACCTTTATCCTACAGACAATTTCCATTTCTAGCCATTCCAAACTTTGTTCAGAATCAGAAGGATTCTTAACTGTCCTCTGTCCCAGAGGAATTCTGTTTAAGACAATGACTCCACCTTAAAAATCTGCTCATAGTTCATCTTGAGAACTTCCATTTGAGGAAGTAGCCCCATATCCACCCATGCTCACTTCAAGTCTGGCTCAACTCATTAATCCCTAGATGGCTTTACTACTTTGCCTTTTTTGTTCCTCTTCCATTTTTCAGTTCTATTTTATGTATTATTTTCCCACCATGCTCTTTGGGGGCAGAAACTGCCATTCCTTTTTCTAGTATTTTTATTCTCAGTTCCTGGCACAAATTAAAGTACTTAATAAATACATTCTCTTTGTCTCTCTCTGTTTCTGTCTCTGTCTCTCTTTTCACAGGATTGGGTTGGTTTTTTTTTTTTTTTGTTTTTTGTTTTTTTTGGAAGTATTTCCTGGCTTGTCAATCCAACTTTAAAACGAAAGTAAATCCTTCTTGTGCATAAGCAATATTTTTTTTATTTGTTCATAATAAATTATATTTTTGCCTTGAAAGTCTGATTTATGACCCTCCATTCCCATCTCCATTCAATGGGCAAATAGCACATGCTTCCCAGATTAGACTCTAAACAACTCACTGCATTTAATTATAAAGCCCTAAGTGACTGAGAGAAGTTGAAAGAAGAGATGAAAATCACATGCCTACAGAAAGAAATAATTTAGTATTATAGAAAACCATTGAAATTAGAGATGGAAAAAGCCTATTAGGTCATCTATCAAAGGGAATGCATGTATCTGACACATAGATTTAATATGCCAGAGATGTAGGGTCACCTGAAGTGCCTACAATCTCTTGCTAGAATAGAGGAACTCAAAGAGAGTAGTTAGGGAGCAGGGCCTTTAATCAAAGCAAAGTCTTTATAGATCAAAATATCAGAGGGAAATCTGTAAGATGTAGAGAAGCAGCAAATGGAGGAATCATACTGAAACATCTAGGAGAGGAAACTATTTGAAAGTTTGAGATAAAAATGCAAGTCATGTACAAGATCCATTCTGGGGAAAAATAGTGTGGAGAGCTTCGATTTTTATAAAGGTAATATCATAACCAACAAAGCTAGATGGAGAATGTGCATAAAAGCCCAACCTTTCATCTGTGGAATGTCACTTTACCCTGAGAAATCTTCTGTCGTGTTTTTCTAACAAAAAGAAGTACTAGAACACAACATATTCTTGTGGAAGAAAAAATAAAAATAATGACTAGAAGAATTCTGTATTTATAATGTCAATATAGATCAGATTCAATCTGATAACTTCAGATATTTTAAAATTTTACCATAGAAAAAAATAATCTTAGGCAAACAGCATAGTTTTGTAGGGAAAACAGAAAAAGCTAACACCAATGCCTATATTGATACCGGCAACTTTTGAGGGAGAAAAGATAGTCAGAATCCATAGTCCGATGAGTCAAAGAGAACATGGCGAACATTTTGTGAAATTTATCATGGGTCAATACCCAAATACTCTGCATTTGGGATCAAATACAAAATTTATCGGGAGAGTAAGTATTTCTCTTATACAAACTGCAGAAGTATTATCTGCTAGTGCATGGAATTCTGTTTCTTGCTTCATGCTCATCTATAAATATCTTTCAAGAAATATAAGCAAGCCTAAAATGATTCTAAGGATTTAACAGCAACTGATCATTTCACACAAATGGTTGTTCCAACTGAGCTAACCCAAAGGAACAGAGCGATTGTGAAATTAAAGCAAGTCACAACTTGATTTGCCTCGGTTAAACAAAGCTTGACTTGCTGTGTGATGCTTCACAACAAATTATTTTTTCAAATTGAGAAATGAGGACTTAGAAGACCATAATCTGTGCTTATGTGAAGCCAATGACATATCAATAAAAAAGTTTAAAAGGTTAATATCCAACAGCAGAGGAGCAGTAAAAAGACTACTAGATTTGAAGTCAGAGAGATCTAGGTTCAAATAATTAACTTTGATATTTAATATCTATATGATTTTGAGCAAATCATTTCAATTCTCTGGGTCTTAGTTTACTGATTTGTAAAATGAGGTATAGCAGACTCAATAATATCTTCTATATCATAGTTTTATGAAAGTCCTCAGATCTCTGAGAAATAGTTGTCAGCTTAGAAAGCTATACTCAGGAAGTCACTATGAAAATTCTGCACGGCAATAGGGTGAGTGTTATTTCATTAGGGCTGAGTTGTCTTTATGATATGGAAAAAATACATGCTCTGTCCAGGTCCAATAAATAAGGTTATGGAAACTGCCAAATTTGGCCCATCCATCCCCCCAAAAAAATGTGCTGCAAAAAACTCTGCTCACAGAATTTTGGAGTGCAACCTGAAAAATAATCTCCATTATAACAAATACAATAAATTGTCAACCAGTCTTGGTTAAAAACCTTCAGTGAAAGAAAGAGGGACTTGTTACTTCCTGAGGCAACGTATTTTACTTTTGGATACTTCTAATTTTTTAAGGAAGTTTTCCTGAAATCATATATTTATTTCTATGTCTTTGATTTCAATCTCTTCAATTTCAACATCAGAATAGGTACTACCTACTCTAATCCTTAATTACTCTTGGTACCACCTATTTTAAGATACTTTTTATGACTATCTTGCAAAAAATATGTCCAAATTATTTTAGAATATGCTTTTATTTTGTCATGACATTTAATATTTTATTATAAAGGCCTACCCCAGCAGGTGAAGTAGGCTTGCTGTGCATATTTGTACATAAATGGTATTTTATAATATAAGATATTTTAATTGTGATGAGAGGGAGAGCACTAACAGCTGTTGGGAGAGGAGAATCAGGAAAGTTCTCCTGGAAAGAGACCCTCCTAAACTCCCACAAAAGGGTTAAGATAGGAAAGGCAAAAAACATTAGGAAACAATGCCTGACAAGTAGAACTGATAAATAGAAGTATGTATAGAATGATTTTACACACACATACATATTTGTATCTAACAGTAGCCATTTCTAGGGAAAACGGGGGAGATAAGAAGAAAATTTTATAATAACTATTATAGATTTTAAAACAATAGCAAGTTGTACAAATTACATCTTTTTATTATACTATGTTACAGAAATGCTTGTTTTATTCCATAAATTAAAAATTTTAAAAATAGAAAGTAGTGTTTGAATTGTGCTTTCAAAATTCTAAGAGGGGGATGAATTGAGCAAAAGTATGGAGTTGGGACATGTAATCTCACATATGAGAGAGTCCAACAAGTCCATTTTGACTAGACAACAGATTGTATGGAGGAGTCCTGTGAAACACAGCATATTCTACTTTGCATTATAATGATCTTATCTCCCACAATAGAATATAAATGCCCAAACGATATAGATCCTCTCATATTTGTCTTTATGTCTTTCTCAGTGCTTAGCACAGTACCTAGTACAGAACATGTATGCAACATATATTTGTTGAATTTAATTGCTGAAATAGCAATATTGAAAAAAAAATTCTGGTCAGCTCATTTCTGCCCTTTCACCCCAATCTTAATTCCCATCAGAGTCAGGTGTAAAATGTTCTTCATTCAAACACAAGAAAAATTTGAGAACTCTGTGAGGTTGGAGGTAGTATCCTCTTAGAGCATATAGGAAATTGGTAGATAGAAGTTAGTCATTGGTCTAATACAAGGAAGAGTTTTCTAACAATTAACTAACAATGGGATGCACTAATTCACCAAGTGTTGATGGAATATCCACTGCTCTAAGTGTTTTAGGTGGGGATAGATGATAGATAGCTGGTTAGAGATGCTAGAGGAAGGGGAAGGAATTAGATTTTAATATCCCATTCAATGCTAAGATTTTATAATGTACGTAATAAATGTATATATTTTATTTGGATTAAATCTGATGAATATTTTAAAAGGAAATATACTTATTTGTGTATCTATATAAATATGATATACATTTTAATATGTATATATTTGTAGAGGTATACATATACATACACAGATATATTCCACTATATCTACACAGCAGTTATTCTTAGAAGTCTGTGGGCTTAGGAAAAATCACGTTTTTTTGTGCTTATCCTTGTTTCTCTGTCTTTTCTCAACTGCTTGTTTGTATAACAAAGTGAAATCAGGTTAATGAATTGAGAGTAGCCATAAACAGGAAAGGAAGTCACAAAAGTTTGATATTAAGGGTTTTTTTTTTTTTTTTTTTTTCGGGGGAGGGAGAGACAGCGAACTTCATGCTTTTTCTACATGATAACTAACAATGTTAAGTTGATATCTCCAGAAAGGATTCAAATATTTATGAAGATGTGAGGAATTCTTTAATCACTCATGTTTTGGGGTGATGGAAGGAAATCCTGCATGAAAGCCCCTATTTCTTTGTCTACAAAATAAAAATAATGCTATTGTCTGTGCCTACTTCATGAGGTTGACATATGGATCAAATGAAATTATCTAAATGCTTAATATACTGTAGAGCCTTTACAAATTTAATATTATCATTATGATCTACCTATAGTCAAGAATAACTTCTTTATATCAGTTCTAACTAGTAAATATTATATTGCCATGTATCTTACCAAAATACAATTCTCCATTAGGATCAATGTCAAAAAGTTTTTGCTTATGTAAAATGGATTTTGGAAAAAAGCAAGAAGGATTCATTAGAAAATCTTCAAACATTCCTCCTCTATGGATTCTAAGGGCTTGGTAAAATTAAACTCTCAGCTAGAAACAGAATAACCTATGATATTTACTTCCTAAAACTTAATTCTGCATTAGATTTCTTCTTCCTTTTTACTTCCTTTTTCCTTCTTTCAGAACTCTGAATTTTTGCAGTTTGGAGGAAAAATCATTCATGTAACAATCCGCAAAGATTAAAAAAATAGAGGGGAACAAGAAAACTTAGGTGAAGGCCATGTTTGCTATCTTGGCAGGAGGGGAGAGGGGAAAGAGATGGACAAAAATTTGAAATGCAAGATTTTGCAAAGGTGAATGTTGAAAACTATCTTTGCGAGTACTTAGAAAAATAAAATACTATTAAAATTTTTTTAAAAGAAAAAAAATTAAAACAAAAAAAGATAAAAAGAAAATTTAGGTGAAGGCTCTTAAATGACTTCATCTAAGTTTGCATTTCAGTTCCAGAACTGCTTCCTGACTCAAGAAGTGACTTTATAAAGAAAATCTGAATCTTTACTGTTCTTTTTTCTTTTGTAAATAAATGAAACTAATAATAATGATTATACTAATTTGACTAAATTTCTTGCTGGGGAAAAAAAATCTCAATAACCAGAAACGAAGATTTATGATGCTATTAGGAAACATAATGTCAAAGATATCAAAACTAACCAACAGAAGGTAAAGGACGGGTGTGGAGCAGAATAACGTTGCCAGTCTTTAGCGATGCAGTGCTATTATTTGTGAATCATTCTCCAAAGGGAATTTATTTTAATGGAGAAAATAAATTCCATTCTCTCCACTGCACTTTGATAAACACAGGCCTTCTGTGTGAGAATTTCAGACTTGGTTATTTTTCGCCTTTATTTCTTTAGTGAAAGAAAATTTCATGAGACTTTGGATCATTAATTAAATAGATATTTCAAACCTAAACAGATAATTCAATGTTTATCAGTCTTATTAGCAGAGTATAATTATAATCATAAACTTAGGCATTTAGCCCTACAGAGTAGTGAGCTAGATGCCTAGAACATAGCTGTAGGGAGAGAACAGAAATAATACTGACATCTCTATCAAATCCCTGATTTGTTTCTTGTTGTGATGCAATGGATAGAGCACAGGGTCTGAGATCAGGAAAACTGAGTTCAAATCCATCCTCAGATACTCATGCTATGTGACCCTAAGCAAGTCAATTAACCCTGTTTTCTCATCTGTAAAAGGAGATGGAGAAGAAAATAGAAAACCACTCTAGTGTTTTTGCCAAGATAACTCAAATGGGGTTACAAAGAGTCAGACATGACAGAAAAAAATGAATAAACAAATAACTAAACAACAAGCCATGTAACTTTGGAGTATAAGCCAAAAGCGCTAGAAATCTGTTTTCTCCTGTCAAGTACAAAAAATAATTGTATTTCCCTCCTCATAAGATAATTGGAAGAATCAAATCTGATAATTAATGCAAAGCATTTTATAATTGTAGAAGTCCGAATCATTCCTAAGAAGTAAATTCCTCATGGGCTCACTCCTCTTTTTTTCTCTGTAACATTTAATACATGTTGAATACTCTATGAACCCCAAAGATTACACTCCTCCCTCTGTCTCCCTAAAAGCCTTCTATGAAATTTTGAGTCACTGCTATTAGGAGTCTCAAAAAAGAAAAGCTGGAATTCTAGCTCTTTGTCTACTCTTTGGGCTGCTACAAAGTGGTATCCAAATCAATTCAAGTTAGTCCAAACATTTGTTAATGATCTACGTACAAAGCAGTGGGTCAAGTAATGAAGAAGTTAGGATTAAAAACAAAGATATTTGCTTTATATATTTAAAGGCAAAAGGGAATTACTCAAAAAAAAATTTTAGCAAAGGAGAAACATGTTTAGATTATCCAGTTCAACATTTTCACTTTACAGATGAGGAAAATGAAGTATAAAAATATTCCTCCTTCTCCTCCACTACCTCCACTTCTTCCTCTTCCTGCTGTTGCTTAACTTGCCACGATTATTACTATTAGGTGGTGAAAGTGTAACCATGTGGTACTGTGGATAGAGAGCTGGGCCTGGAGTCTTGAAGACCTGAATTCAAATCCATCCTCAGATACTTACTAGCTGTAGGATCCTGAATGGGTCACTTAATGCTTGTTTCTCTCAGGTTCCTTCTCTTTAAAATGGGGATAATATAGCAGCAACCTACATCCCAAGGTGGTTGTGAGAATCAAATGAGACAGCCATAAAGTGCTTAGTACAATGCCTGGCACAGGGTAAGTGATATATACTTTTTCATTTTTTCTTTTTCCTCTTTATTATGTGTCACAACTAATTTGAACCTCACAGCAGACCTGGTAAATAATTTGTATTATTATCCCCATTTTACAGATAAGGAAACTGAGGCATTCAGCAGTTATGTGATTTGCTCAGAGCCATATCACTGGTAAATATCTGAGGCTGGATTTGAAATCAGGGATTCCTGATTTCAGGTTCAGTGCTCTATCCACTGTGCCGTCTAGCTGTCTTTAATAGTTACTATATCTGCAACACAAGTGTGTGCTGTATCTCATATTGAGAGAGAATTTGTTTTGCCTTGTATGATCAACTACCTTTGACTGGCAGGCCGCCCTGCCAAAGGAAAGCAGTGAAAAACCTTAGGAAAGCTCTCTAGAACTATAGAGACATCCAAGGATGACTAACTTAAGGTAATTGAGAAGAGCAGAAGCCCTTTGGCCATGAGCTCCGTTTCAAACCTGGTTTCTAATGCGAGGAGAAATCTAAGAAGACGTGACCTGCTTTTTGTTGGTGTGATAGCTCTCACCTCCTCAATACCAGTGAATCATAAAATAATGTTCTCAAAGTCAAAGTCACTGACATTATCAAATGGTTTTATATCAGAAACAGATGTGGGTTTACTTGAATTGAAAGGAAAGAAGATGCAATCATGTGTTAGCCATATCTCCTACACTCCCACCAAAGTAGACCTCACCCGTTAGACCATCAAGCCTTATCATCTGCTCTGCTGCAGCATCCTAAGGACCCTTGGGCTTTCTGTCTTTCCTGTAACTGTACCCTCAAATATGTATTATCTCACCCTGGTAGAATGTGAACTACTTGAAGGCATGGGAGGAAAGGCGTATTTCTTCTGTTTGAGTCTCCAGTGTTTAAAACATTGCTTTGTAAATGATAAGTGCTTAATAAATGCCTTTTCATTCACTCGTTCTTATTTATTTTTGGTGGGGTCCTTTCCTGTTTCTGTGATATTACTTAAGCTCTTTTGAAGGATAGGGAAGGGAGTGAATGTTCTTCATGGGATTTAGTTTATTTTATACATAGTAGGCATTGAAGCACTGCTGAATGAAATAAATGAACAAATGAATGACCCTTTAGAGCCTGAACTTTATAAGATCTCCATTATGGATGTATATGTTTGAAGCAGGAATTGAAAGGCTTCTTCAACTTGGGAAAAAATAGGAGAAATCCAGGCAAAGTTTTGGTGTAGGATCAGAGGGTGGGAGAATAACATGCTGAAATCCATGTTTAAGTGAATCAGAGCCCTTGTGGGTAAAAAAGATATTAAAAATTGCTGTCATGCTTGACTACCTGCCAAATGATCTCAATGACAGAGTATTTCCCAACTTTATGATTTTGCAAGTCATTAATAGACTATGCAATATTTACCATGTGTTTGGTTAGAACATACTTACATAAAGGGTTTACAAATATTTATTCTCCATGGAAATTCTCCAACTGTATTTAGAGATGTTCAACCAAAAAATCATCCTTCCCCTAACTCTCTGACCCTAAAATGTATTTATCAGGAAGAGATTCTTGAATTCTCAAAATCATTAACATAAATATCATATACTATATCTTTTTAAAATCAATTTCACATCTTCTTTTTCTTTAAATAAGTTAGCTTTTGGGTTGTTGAGGAGAAAGAAAATTATATAATTGGAATGGACCCTGAAGGTCATTGTCCCCATCCTTACCCAAAACATGAATCATTTCCAAAACATGATCCAGGGGTCATCCAATTTCTGTCTAAACTCTTCCAGTAATACAAAAACAACTATTTCACAAGGTAAACCATTCCATTTTGACACAGCTCTAGGGAAGATTTTCGTTGAATTTATCCAAATTGGTCTCCCCATAATAAGTTGTAGCCCCAGTTTTGTCTTTCATAGTTATTAAATAAATTATTTGAATAGGCCTTTCATCTACAATACAGATGTCAAACTCTCTGGCCCCAAACAGCCTCAAAACTCTCCTGTGCTGGCCTTAACTCGATTAAAATGTAATTGGGAAATGTTTCACAAAATAAATAAAAATCCAATACAACATAATGCTAATGGATCTGTTTCTATTTGATTTTGACACTACTACTCTACTATATTTCCAACAATGGGTTGATTCAACTTCTACCTTAAAACATTTACTAAAAGGGTACTGAAGAAACTCAAAGGAGATAATATATATTAAGCAGCTAGATGGTACAGTGAATAGTGTGCTGGGCCTGGAGTTCAAATATGCTCTCATACACTAACTAGCTATGTGACCCTGGAGAAGTCACTTAACTCTGTTTGCCTCAGTTTCCTCATCTGTAAAATAATCTGGAGAAAGAAATGGCAAACCACTCCAATAGCTTTGCAAAGAGAATGGGGTCACAAAGAGTTGGACGAGACTGAAAAGAAAAACTGGAAAAAAAAGCATTAGCAATTATTATTGTCAGTAGTAATAGTAGTAGTAGTAGTAGCAGCAGCAACAGCAGCAGCAGCATCACAACTGTTATTAGTAGCTGCAGTAGTAATAACAGTAGTAAATACATGCCTTTTGGAAATCATTCTATTTATGTATAGTTGTAATTACTAGAAAGTTTTTTATAATAAAAAATTGGGCCAATATCTGTGACTATATAATCTTTATTCATCGTTCCTAGTCCTTTTTTGGGGTAGACAGAACAAATTTATTCTCTGAAATTTTAGAAGAGTTATTATATTTTTCCTTAAGTTTTCTCCAGGACAAATATCTTTAATTCCTTAAACTACTGCCACATGGGATTGGTTGTATTCCAATTTGCCAAAGATTACCTTAAAACATGGTACCTAGAAAAGACTTCCCTAGGTAGTCTTCTAAGGGAACAGTAAAATGAAACTTTTACCTCCTTCATTCTGAATCCTCTACTTAATGCAGAATGAGATAATAGCTTTGGGGGTTACATATTTATGTTTCTTACTATTACATTCTATTCTGTTAGGTTTAAGTCCCATTCTTACAACCTGTCTACATCTACAATCTACTCATTTTATCACCCAAAACATCGGCTGTTCCTCCCAGCTTTACAATCAATCAATCTGACATTAAGTAAGTACTTATTCATTTCAAATATAAATTTGTCAATACACCATAACATCTTTTTCTAAAAATTTAATTTATACAACTCACTTACAATTTTGATTCACAATGGCAAACTCAAACAAAACTGGTTCATTCTTGGTTTAAAAATAAGAATACTAGCTTCATTTTCATAGATTTTTTTTTCAGAAAACCTTGTTTTCTGCTTCTATTGATTTGTTTTCTAAATGTTTCTTGTCTCTTCAGAAGCTTAGCACATCAAAGAGAGGATGTGTCTCTTCTTTAAGATGACAGTGTTTGGGTAAGGAATGTTTTAGAGGAAGGCTTCTATGTGGTTTCAAGACCAACATTGATGCATTAATTCAAGATTTTGGTTACAAAATACAAAATATGAAGAAATGAAGACTAGATGATAACATAACCAAGTGGATTTATATCTGGTTATGTTGTCATCTAATCTACATTTCTTCATTTGTGTCTTTAAAAATATTAGGAGATTCTTCTTGCTTTTTCTTTTCAAATACTGTTTATATCTAGGGCTTATTCCTTATCTACTAGTCTAATAACTGTCAAAAAAGGAAACCAGATAAGCGTAGGAGTGGCTTAACTTAAAAAATCAGTTATTAAAAATTACATTATTGTGATAATAAGTTCAGATTTATAAATAATGTTCTTCAATCATGCAAAGTAGGTAGTACATGTATTATTATCCCTATTTAACAGATAAAGAAATTGAGGCTCAAGACTCCTTAGGCCTTTTGAGCAAGAAAGTAACAAAGATGTGTTTAGAACCTAAGACAATTGGTTCCAAATCTAGTGATCTGTTGTCAAATATCTCCTATGTAGACTGTATAAAAATGTAATTTGTGGCTTCAGTTAAATGACACTATATAGTGATCAATTCTGATGGACGAGGCTCTCTCCAACAGCGAGATGAACCTAATCAGTTCCAATGGAGCAGTAATGAACTGAACCAGCTATACCCAGAGAAAGAACTCTGGGAGATGACTATGAACCACTTTATAGAATTCCCAATCCCTCGACCTTTGTTCACCTATATTTTTGATTTCCTTCACAGGTTAATTGCACACTATTTCAAGTTTCTTTTTGTACAGCAAAATTACTGTTTGGACATGTATACATTTATTGTATTTAACTTTAACATATTTAACATATTGGTCCAACCTGCCATCTGGGGAAGGTGGGAGGGGGAAGGAGGAAGGAGGGAAAAAATTGGAACAAAAGGTTTTGCAATTGTCAATGCTGAAAAATTACCCAAGCTATAATAAAAAAATGAAAAAAAAAAGTTAATGTTGGAGCTGGAATTCAAACACACATAAGTTAATAAATAGAGGTGTAATAAAAACATCCTCAAATTTTGGTGAAAACTACTTCTTAATTTTTTGAAATAGACAATAAGAAATAAGCAAGCATGTGTAGGTTAAAAACACACCTTCCTTTTTCCTTTACCTTCCCTACACCTATCAATAGCAGAGGCACAAAGAACTGATATAGTAATAAATTTTGGTTCCTTATGAATTTTTAGGAAAGAATCTCATATGCACCACCATTCCTCATATCATAGAACCATAGAATGTCAGAGATGAGAGACCTTAGTGACAAGAAGGTAAAGTTATTGAGTCATTTCAGTCGTGTCTGAGTCTTTATGATCCCCTTTGAGGTTTTCTTGGCAAAGATGCTGGAATGGTTTGCCATTTCCTGCTCCAGCTCATTTTACAGATGAAGAAACTGAGGCAAAAAAGGGCAAATTTGACCCGAGTCATCCCCCCCCAACTATGGGTGGATTTGAACTCACAAAAATGAGCCTTCCTCACGCCAGACCCTGTGCTCTATCCACTATGCACCTGGCTGTTCTATGGTAATATTCAGTCCTGTATTTAGAGTTAGAAAATTTGAGTCTTTATCCTTCCTCTAAGCGATGCCCAAGTGATTTTGGGCAATTTTTTTTACCACCATGTGCCTCATTTATAAAATGGTGGCTTTATATTAGATGGGCTTTTTAGTTATAGATCTAGGATCCATCCCAAGACCTATTATATAAAAGAGGAACACCAGAAATTAAAAATGTGGATAACGATGTATCCCATTATTGAAGCAGTTCTTTCTTAATAGCAAAAAAAATTAAAATTTTCTTGAAGGATATTAAATGAACTGAGTTGATCATATTAACCATAAACAACAAGGTGAACACACATGGATAAGAAAGAGTTAATAATTCTCCTGCTCATGAAAAATGTTCTAATTAAAATGGCATGTCTCAGGCTTGACATTCTTTACTTACTTGGCCTAGAGGGGGAATTTTCATAAACCCCAGACAAAGACTATTCTCATTTGATAAAGCAAACTACCTATAAACAAGGTCGATTAATATAACCAATTAAGATCTGATAGGATTCTAAAAAAGATTTTAATTAGGTGACTGACATGTCTTCCCATATTTAAATGCTATATAAAATTAAAAAAAAATGGGGGGGGGGGAAGAGCATAAAGTGGATCCCATCAGCATAAAATCAGAATGTGGAGAGAAAGGATGATCTTGCCCACCAAAAGCCTCAAGTCAAGGAGGGTTAGCTTGTGTCAATGCTCCCCCTGCAGGAGATAAAAATAATGACAACACTGAATGGGGGGAAATGCCCTACCTAAATGTCAGAAAAATTGGAGGTGAAAGAGACTTCTTCTTCCAATCCAATCTTCTTCCAATTCATCTTCCAATCTAAGCCCTTCACTTTACAGATGAGGAAACTGAGGTTTAAATGACAAAAAAGCATTTATCCAAGGTCATTTGATGAGTCTCTGGCTACATTTATATGAGCACTCTCTCCAATGAAGCACTGTTAGCTAGTTCTGTATTCTGATGGATTCTTGCCCATTTCTTTCAAATTTTACATTAGGGATTTAAAGCACAAAGTGTCGAGGACCATCACTTACAATTCTTGATACTGCCCAAAGCTAGTCCATCAATTACTCCTGCTTAGTGGTACATGGCCAGCCTACCTCCGTTAACACAATTTTTTCTTCGGAATATCCTATTAGTTTCCTCATGTCTACCATGTGTAACGTCCTACATAAAGAAAGTCAGACAGATGTGTTGGGAACCCAAGTCTGGTGATCTGTTCCCAAATATCTCCAGTGAAGATATAAATGTGCTTTGTGACTTCAACCAGTATCACTTAATTCTGTAACGACACAGAATTATATAGAAACTAGAACTAGAAAACACTGACATTCTCATGCAAGAGCCACTGCCTTTTGAACAATCTCAAAGACGAACAAAGAACAAAGACAATATGCATTTTTGGCTTTGTAAGAGCTTGGAAGTGAACTCCTGCCAGAAAAAGGATATTAATTTAAGAGATGTTATTTCTTTGATACCTTTGTAGGAATCATGCCAGAAATGTGAAGTTGAAGGACCTTAAAGATTATCTCATCCAAATTCTTCATTTTATAGGTGAAGAAAATGAGTCTCAGAGACATGAACTGATTTGTTCAAAGTCACACACCTATCCTAGGACATTTCTATTTTCAGAGACTTGACAGGGAAGCAAATGATATTAATAATGGTAATAGCTAACGCTTATAATATTTTAATGTTTTCAATACATTTTACACATTATCACATTTGATCTGGCAGGATATATATTATTCTTGCCATTATTCCCCTCCCCCCAACTTTGCAGATAAGGATGCTGACACTGAGAGAGCTTAAGTTACTTGCCCAGGATCACTGACCTAAATACAGTGTCAGAAACAGGATTTAAATTCAGGTCTTCATGACTCCAAGTTTAGCATTCCATCTATTACACCGCTCTAGCTGCCTCACAAAGGTAGACATTAACCATATCAAATACCATTACAAATGTCATGGCACTTCCTCTCCAGGTGAGCACCTAATTGTGTTTTGACTCAGAAAGATATCAGGAGCAAAATGCATATTTCCAGCTTTGGAACATATTAGTTAAATGCATATCCTTTAAAGGTACAGAGTGGTAATTTGATTCAATGGAATGAAAAAAAAAAGTACTTACATTAAAAAGTATTTGTTAATGCTAGGAATGCACAAAAGCATGTTTTCTAATGAAAAATAATACTTACATTAAAATTATTTGTTAATGCTGGGAATGCACAAAAGCATGTTTTCTAATGAAAAATAATACATTAAAAATTATTTGTTAATGCTGGGAATGCACAAAAGCATGTTTTCTAATAAAAAAGTACTTACATTAAAAATTATTTGTTAATGATGGGAATGCACAAAAGCATGTTTTCTAATGAAAAAAATATTTACATTAAAATTATTTGTTAATGGTGGGAATGCATAAAAGCATGTTTTCTGAGGGAATGAAGGAAATTGGGAATTTTCCTCCTTGGAATATCCAAATATTAGTCTCCTTAAACATGCTGTGTATAACTTTTTTTTTTTTTGTGACCAGTGGTCCTTAAACCAAAGGCATCTTTAGAGACAACTGTCCAGCCTTCCCACATAAGTCAACCAGCAAAACCTCCAGAGAACATTCCATACACCAAAGTTGAAGCACATATGTCAGGATTTGTCCGACCTTTGCTGGGGACAGGAGGAGGGGAGAGTATGGGAGCCCTCTTTCAACTGACAGGGCCTGAGTATTCGAGACCGTCTAGATGTCATATGATTAAGCCGGACCTCCCACTGAAGTTTCCTAAATGGTCTCATTTATCTTGGGTGGTTTCACCACAACTGAACTTTTCCTTTAAAAAGAACTGCAGAAAATTTCCCCTGAACACTCTTAACAACTAACCTCAGCGTCTTTGCTAATGGAAGAACAGGGTTTTCTTTCAGCTCAGTTTGCAAAACTCGAAGACACTTACAATTTAATAGTTCCAACTGGAAAGGAATTAAGGGGACATGGCTTCTGAATGGAATATCAATCTTATAACTACAGCAGTGAATAGAGAGAAAAAACACAACGCCACATAGCATGATGTTGTCTGAAATGACAACTAATGTCTAACTCAAAATAAAATACTAATTTAAATCATGAAATAATTATAAAGAGCAATTAATCAAACCAGAGAAGAAATCCAGCACAAAGCAAATTAATTATTTTCCTTCTACATTACTCAGAATTTGACAAGGAAAAACCATGATAATATCTCTTGTGGAGGATGTCTCTGATTCTCCCTGGGGACCCAGTTGAAACCAAGGAATCTTTAAGCTTGGGAAAAATCACCAAGTATTTGGTTTAATTGAAAATAACATTTATCTTATTGGACTAAAAGCAGCTGCCAGAGTTCTCATTTGAAGGCATTCCTGTGTAGGAAAATTAAGCTACTCAGTAGTCTATAAATGTACTTCATTATAATAACTGGAATATCTCTCTCTCTCTCTCTCTCTCTCTCTCTCTCTCTCTATATATATATATATATATATATATATATATATATGCATATATATATATACACAAATTATATATATGTATGTATGCATGTGTATATAACTTTTAAGATTTGAAAAACTATTTTACATACATTACTTCATGTAAGTCTCACCCTATTGAGAAGTAGTTTGTTATTATAATATACATCTTACAGATGAGGAAAATGAAGCACAGGGATTTTTTTATTTTTTTTTTTTCTGAGGCAACTGGGGTTAAGTGACTTGCCAAGGTCATACATCTAGGAAGTGTTAAATATCTGAGGCCAGACTTGAAATTAAGTCCTCCTGACTTCAGGACTGGTGTTCTATCCGTTGGATATAGAGATTTTAAAAAACATATTTTTAGTAACAATCTTTAATTGTCAAAGATAGGATCTAAACTTAGCTATAACTGATTCTAAGCCTGGTATTCCATCTACACTGCTACCTAGCTGCCTATTAAATTATCCCAGTCTCTTTTTAGACATGCTAATACAGATAACAGAAATACACTGATAATCCAAAAATCTGATTTAATTATTTCTGATTCTTCCCAGTTACTTGAAAAAACTCCTTTATCACAATTTTATCTTACTTCCAAAATACTTGCAGATGGAGATATGTCCCTGTATGACTCTAATTTTATATACATATATAGATGATAAAATAATTCAATCTGATTGAAAAACATAGCATGCTGTAATGACGAGAGAGGTGGTCTTGGATTTAGGAAGACCCAGGTTCAAGTTTTCACTCTGACATATGGGTTGTGTGAAGCTGGGCAAATCCCTGATCCTCTGAGAAACTCTCTGAAGATAATAAATTGCTGAGCAGATGTCAACCTACATTGACAGAAAAATTTCTCACTGTGAGTTCTAACAATGAAACAGATTTCATAAAAAGCCTGAGAGAGCGCACTTCCTTTTTATTTAAGAAAATTGTGTCATAGTTAAATATTTTCAATTTTGAAATCAGTAGGACCCAAATTATCAAAGTTGTAGATTCCTTTCAATTTCCTTCTTTCTCTCCCTACTGTGCCCCTTGTTAGATCCCAATCCCTTCAGATTCAGGTAATGGGCTTCTCATGGAATGCCTTATAGAATGATTGCTTCCTTGTTGTCATGTATTTTGATCTAAAATGACTTACTTTCTTGTTAAACCTTTTAAAGAAACATAAAAAAACCTAAATTTAAATAGCATAAGTATTCCTCTTATGCCTCATCTTGATAGAAAGAAAACTCATGGCTCTCAACAGATCATGTCAAACAAGGGAATACCAATCCTGGAATGGTTGGAAATGCTTGAGGTATATGCCAGGCAACATGCTGTGTGTTGTTTGAGTGAGGAACTCCCTAAGTGTGGCAGTTCTTTATTAGAAAAGAGCAGGAAAAGTATTTTTTTTGAACCACAATTATATACAAAATGAACATCAATACAAAATAGCCCACTGTTTTTGGTAGACTCCTTTTATATCAAAAAAGGGAACAAAGTGTGAAAAATCATGTAGGTATTAAATTATCTACAAATATACATTTAATTGTTCATGCTTTATCTAATAAGAACTTACATTAATTTTATAGTTTTTATTCTTGTGAAATACTTTATAATTATTTTTAATTTGATCTTAATAATAAACCTTTAAAGTAGGTGCTATTATAATCCCTATTTACAGGTGAGGAAACTAAGGTAAATGAAGGTAAGTGACTTATCCCTGGCAAAACAAAACAAACAAACAAAAAAAAAAAAACTAGCTAGTAAGTATCTGAGGTGGGATTCCAAATCTAGTTGTTTCCTCCACATTCAACATTGTACCCACTACACTAGTGGGTGACCTCCCAACAATCAACAAACTATTCACTGGAGGAAATCACTTATATCCATATAGAAATTCTTTTTATAAATTAATCCAATGGACACAAAGTTACTAATAGATGGAAGAATCACTCAAAAGTTCACCTCAAAAAAATAAAGGAGCTGGGAAAATTGATTTTAGTGGGTATCCAACAGTAACAAAAAATATTGTTATAATGGTACTTGGCCATCTCCACTATTCATGATGAGCATGAACAAACCTTCAGAGATAGAAAACTGCATCCTCTGTGTCAACATTCATTCCTGAGCATAAAGTAGAAAAATCTGAATGATAAAATTCTTCAAACTAGATCAACATATATAACATATACCTTGATGTCAGGTAATGTCACTATAAAGAACAGAAATATCATTTGGGAGCAAGAAACAAAAGAGGAGAAAAACTTGCAGACTATTCAGAAGCATCATGTTTATATCATAAATATTATCTGTAATAAGAGAATCACAAGGCACTGGATGTGTCAAGAACCTCACAATATTATTTTGTTTTTAAAGAAAGGAAACTGGGGCAGGCAGAGACTGCTTCCAAATGTAGCAATCATTTATAATCAGCTGTCTGGGGGCAATAAGATCATCAACTAGTAAGAGAGAAGGTCAAAGTTAAAAAAGAGAATAAAGATAAAAAAGATGCATCATGAGATTTTAACATCTCTAACTTGACCTGAAGCTGTGGGTTCTAAAAAAAGGGGTGGATTCCCCCCAAAAGGGGGAGAATTCCATTTGTTTTCTTCTTTTTTTCTTCCTTCCTTTCCTTCTCTCTCTCCTTCCTTTCTTTTTTCCTTCCTTCCTTCCTTCATTTCTTCCCTTCCCTTTCCTTTCTTTATTTATATGTAATTATACATTTGTATGTAATTTATATTTGTATATATTTATATTATATATTTGTATATAATTTATTTGTTTACATATATGTGTATGGAATGTACAGAAAGAGCATACTGATGAACAATAAACTAGGCTTACAAATGAGTAAATAGTAGAGATTGAGCTTGATTGAATTTAGAAGATTATGCGGTACTCTGAATGATCCTAAAACTGCTAATTGTTAAAAACCACATGTCTTTAACCATATGCTCTATGGCTACAAATTACAGAATACCATGATCTTGGAAAATCAGAACTGCAGATAACAGACATGGCAATGCAAAGATGCACAGAAAGTATAAGCAGATGACAACATATTATCTACTGAGCCTTGACCATGAGAAGTAACACAAAACCAGTAAAGGTACATATGATAGCTACAGTGCACTAAGCGATCCTCTGTAGGGGAGCTCTGTTTGGAAGATCATGGAAGAGTATCATCCAGGATAAGAAGGCACAGAAGGGTTGAGATTGCTACCAGAGGGAGGAGTACCTCTGATATCACAGCACCTCCACATTAAGTTCACCAAAGCAGAATATGTTCTGGCTAAAATGCACTTTATTTTGCAGCCCACTGCTTTATAAGGTGCTAAAAAGTAATGGAATAGCTCTCAATGTTGCTTCTCTAAGAGGGATGTGACATACTAGCAAAAGCTGAAAACTGGTTCAATCAACTAATCAATAGCTTGTCTAAAGCACCTACCATTTATTAGACATTATGATAGCAGCTGGCAACACACATAGAAAAGTGAGAAAATTTCTACCCTTAAGTAGTTTATGTTCTATTAGGGAGATTCAACATGCTTATATATACACATTTTTTTAAAATGCAGGATTTATAGAAAATAAATTGTAATAGGAGAGGCACTAGCTGTGGAAAAATCAGAAAAGATCACTTGAAGACAGTGTCACTTAAGTTGTAGGAGATTCAAGAGTTGGCAGTGTGGAAAGACATTAAAAAAATTAAGAAATAACCCACTGAGGATAGTGTATCTTTACCAAAAGACAACAAACTTTTTCCATAACTGGATCAAATTTATGATATAAACGTAATGCCAGCGAAACGCACATTTTTCCATTGTTTCTAGTCCATCTGTCCCTGATATTTTACTAATTATCTCAAAAATAGTGTTTGAATATAATTTTCCTCTCCCTCCCCTCCCATTCCCAATTAAGGACAACAGATTCTCTTGGTGAACAACAGCTGCAGTAGTTAAATAATCTTAATGAGCTACTCTAATGCATACCATGGTATACATATTATCTTGGGCTCTAAGTTAGTCAATGTGCTGTCTTCAGAACTGGTGTCAAAATGTTCTTCTACGGGTGGAATACTAACAGTTTTAGGTTAAGAGTAAAGATCAAAGAGGACTTTGGAAGTCTACAAACCACAAGGGTCAAACCCAGACATATGGTGGCATTTAATGACAAAAATTTTCCTTTACTGGAATGGAAAAAAGAGGGACTAAATTTGACTTTAAGAACTCCTACACTGTATTTTTAGGAGGATCCTCAGAACTATTAACTGCCTACTTAAGAAAGTGTCTGTCTTCCTGTATTTTGTCTCTGTAATCAATTCAGGTCAGCAAAACCAAACTAATCTTAAGATAAAACATCATGTAAAATATTAGCACTACTGTTTATCTACCCAGGTTACTTATACCTTCGGAATCTAATACTTAACGTGCAACAAGAAAATTGGATTTACACACATATATTGTATCTAGGTTACACTGTAACAAATGTATGGGAGTGCCTGTCATCAAGGGGAGGGAGTAGAGGAAGGGGATAATTTGGAAAAATGAATACAAGGGATAATGTTGTAAAAAAATTACTCATGCATATATACTGTCAAAAAATTTAATTATAAAATTAATTTAAAAAAAGATAAAGCATCAATTCTTCTTTGTTGTGATCAGTTACCATTTCCTCCTGAACTAGATCGCATCCTCAGAGACCGGGAAAAACAGACCTAGGAGATATGCCCCAATATTCAGCATTACTTTTTCCTCTCATCTTAGCCAATCTGAGAGGTGTATAGTGGTACCTCAGAGTTGTTTTAATTTTCATTTGTGTGATTAATAGTGATTTAGAGAATCTTTTCATATGACTAGAAATGGTTTCAATTTCAACTGAAAATAGTTCATATCCTTTGCTCATTTATCAATTGGAAAATAGCTTATAAATTTGATTCAATTATCTGTATATTTTAGAAATGAGGCCTTTTAGGAGTAATATTAGTACTAGTGGTGATGGTAGTAGCAGAAGTAGCAGTATTAATATTAGTAGTACTATCAGCAACAGTAGGAGGAAGAGGAAGAGGAGGAAAAATACTTAATATTTGTATAGCATTTCAAAATTTATAAAGCACTTAATGAATTTTATATTCTCACATTAATCCTGTGAAGTAGGTAATATCATTTTCCCCATTATACAGTTGAAGAAGCAGAAACTGAGAGGAATTAACTCACTTTCTCTGGGTCACAGAGCTTGTAACTTATCTAAGGCAGGATTTCAATTCAGGTCTTTCTGACTCCAAGTAAATCCAGTCCTCTATCCACTACAGATAGAAGAGATTTATCCCCAAGTCCCTTGAAAACTGACACTCACTTTACCATGGTGAAGGGGCTTGCCCAAGAAGTTGTAAAAAAAAGATATTTCAGAAATTTAAGACACTTCATGCTCTTTTCTTTCAAATGTTGAAAGGAACAAGTTTGTGAAAGGGGATCATTTTTGTTTAGGAATTGATTTGGAGTCAATAGGATTCAAGGTAGCAGGGTTGTCTTTTAAGCCAAACTACATCTATCTTTCTTTATCTATAAAGGTTTGTAAAGAATGATACTGCTTCAACATGTGACCTTTAAACTGCTCATAGAATTTTTGCTTCTCTAAGGAATTCAAATATCCTAACTCCTGCTTTATCTTTGTTACCCACTGAGCACCAACCACTGGTGAAACCCACTTAAAGTTTAATGAATTTAAGAAAAGTTGTGACTTTCTTTTTTGTGAAGCCTTAGGAGAGGTAGGCAAACAGATGAACTAAGCAACCAAAAGAGTGGCTTCACACTCACTATTAACTTAGGTTTTCCACTAGGAAGGTTCTATTATTTTTAGAAAAATATGTTTCTTAAACATTAATTTTGTACTTTATTTTCCCCAAGTTACCTGTAACAACAGTTTTAACATGTTTTTAAAAGTGTGAGTTCCAAATTCTCTCCCTTTCTCCTTTTTCCTCCCCTCCTTCTGTATATAAATAATTGGACATAGCTATATATGTCATGCAAAAATGTTGCCATATTAATCAAATTGCAAAAAAAAATAGAAAAAAATCTCAAAAAAAGCTTAAAAATATGCTTCAATTTGTATGCAGACACCATCAGTCCTTTCTCTAGGTATGGATAGCATCATATGCCTTCATCATTTTTTTTTGTACATATTGGTCTTTTCATTTTTGTTTTTCATCTCTTTTTGGAAAAGATCAACATGTATAAAATATATGTAGTGACTCTTTCTGGTGACAGGGAACAGGAAATTGGGGGAATGTCCATCAAATAATGAACGGCTGAAGAATATATGATTAAAAAGAAAGTGGCACAATAGAAAGAGTAATGGCTTTTGAGTTGTGGGAACTGGGTTCAAATCAAATCCTTAGTACTTATTGCCAGTGTGACTTTGGCCAATTAACTCTCTATGGGCTTTAGATTCCTAGTTCATTGGGTTAGAAAGACAACCTCCATTCAGCTCTAGATCAAGGATTGTTTAATTTCACATCTCCAAAATATAATTTCCTTTTACCACCAAAACAATCTATCTATATTTTATGGCCTGAGACTGTCTGAGGTTAATTAAGTTGAATAACTTGCCAAGCATCCATATCAGAGTAAAAATCTGAAGCAAGATTTGAACCTTGACTCCAAGTCTAACACTGTACCACAGTGATATCAAATTCAAATAGAAACAAATCTTTTGCAACTCACAAAATGAAATTATTTGAATTGTAATGTGTTTTTATTTATCTTGTTAATTAATTCCCAATTACACTTTAATCTGGTTGAAGCATTACTAGGGATTTAGGGGGCTTTGGTTTTGACATTTGTTGCAATTTTGCATGTTCTCATTTTCAGTATACACACACTTTTTTATTTTCAGATGGTTTTTCACATTCAAGAATATCATCTACATTCAAGGTCATTGATATTTTTACAAACACTTTTATTTAAAGTTTCAAGTTCCAAATTCTATCCTACGTCTCCTCTTTCTTTCTTAGTTGATAAGCAGTCAGATAGAGGTTATTCATGTGAAATTATAGAAAATATTTTCATATTAGTCATTTGTATAAGAAAGACTCAAATAAAAGAAAAAGAAAGTAAAAAATAGCATACTTCACTCTGTATTCAAACAGAATCAGCTCTTTCTCTGGAGGCAGATAGTATGCTTCATCATTAGTCTCTAGGGATTGTCTTGGATCATTGCATTTCTGAGAATAGCCAAGTCATTCACAGGTCACTGATATTCTGAACAATATTGTATATATGTTTTAAATTGATGACAGGATGATTTTACACGAACATCATCCATACTCATAGATGCATACTTATTTTTTATTTGGTTCAAGTAGCTAAATATAACAGAATAGAAATACCAAATAATTTCTATATATTTTGTCAAGAAGATTCTTCTTCTAATTTGGGATGAGGCCCAGAAACTAGAAGAAAAGATATTGAAACATCTTTGGCATTCTACTATGAACTCATTATTGATAAGTTTATTAGATGGATTGTCCACTTGGGAAACTGGAAGAACCTGGCCCAGAAGAATTGTAATATGAAACAGAAGGGACGTTGAGGAAAGCATGAAAGTAGCAAGTCCCAGGGCTGGGGGAAAAGAGTGTAGATGAAAAGGAGACAAGACTATGGAATTGAGACCAAGTGCTAAAGCAATGATGTGAACTCAAATAAAAATAGATCCTTACCAGGGTGCAAATTCACTTTGAAAACTACACATTAACTATATTCTTATTTATTTTGCTAAACATCTCCCAATTGCAGTTTAATTTGATTTGCACTTGGGAATGCTGGTACTATACTAATAGCAGGCTTCAAATTTGACAACTTGACTATAGTTTGCATTTTAGACATTGGATAACGGAGAGGAACATGAGATCTCCAGACTAGAGTTCTCTCTACTGAGGTATTGTTCCAATCACATTTACACATTATTGAGAAGAGTCAACACACAGCTATAGATACATTCATTTATTTTAGCTGACAGAATCACAGTTCTAAATTCAAAGTGGATAAGGGCTAAAAGTCATCAGTTGCCAACACTCTGGTTGAGTCAGATTTTAGTACTCAGGATTTCCTCAGTTTAGTGTACTCTCTTCCCTAGTACAGATCTTTTCCTTAGCTGCCCTGGCCCAAAACGTTTATTACCTAATGGCCAACGTCTGGTAAAGAACTACTCTCAATTTGGCTAAACTTATCTTTGGATAGCATAATACAGATTATACCTCTGGGCCTAATAATTAAAAGCTTTCTATAGGACTTAAACTAGTCAGTCAATGCACATTTTTATAACAGAATACTAGGTACTCTGCCTAAATGCTAGGGATACAAAAATAGGGAAAAGCTAGTCCCTAGTGAGGAAGAGTTTTTGGGATCTGGCTGAATCTTTGGGTATCTGCATTTATCTTCATGACTCCAAAGAATTAGATTTAGGAAAAAAAGTCTAGGAATACACGTAACTATATATCAGATAACTTCACATACACAAACACACACACACACACACACACACACACACACACACACACACACACACACACACACACACACAAGGTCCAAAGCCGAAGCTGGTAAGAAGGTGGCTGTTTGACAGTAAGGTAGCGGATTTTGAATTAGGAAAATATGTGAGATTAGAAAATGAGTATGGTCAGAGAATAGACCAATTTAGACAGGGGAATGTGACTTATAATTTCACATTTAAGTAGTTCCCCAAAACAAAACAAAAATAAATTAATCAATAAACAATCTTGTTAAGGAAGGATGGAGAAATAAATGAGGGGAGAAGAAAGTAATCAGAAAGTGAAAGGTAGAATGCTATGAGAGACAAGATGAATTATAAAATGAAAAAAAATCAAAGTTCAAGGGAATTTTTAAGGTGCTTTAGTCCAAAGTCGGCATAGCATGAGTTATCTAGCCTCTTCTTGAATACTTTTAGTAACTGGATGCTCACTAAAAGGTAATCTTGTTCCATTGCTGGAAAACCTTAATTTTTGCAAAGTTTCTTTTTATAGTGAACCGAAATCTTCTTTCCTATAAATTTCATCTAGTAGTCTCATTTCTACTTTCTGGAGGCACATAGAGTACAGATAACAGCCTCCTTACATATTTGAAGATATCGCCATTCATTTCTAGGCTAACCATCAATAATTTCTTCAATTATGCTTTGATAGCATGATTTTCATTCCTTTGTGTTTCTTTACATGTATTTCACTTTGTAAGTGTCCTTTAGAAAGTGACATTCAGCACTAAGAAGAACATTCAATGATATTCTGATCAGTCAGAATACAGTTATTTCTTCAGATTGAGAGTACATAATCTTCCCAGTCTACTGTTTCTTCTGCTCTCAACTCTTTCATTATGGGGTTCATGTTGGTATTGGGATTCATTACAAGCCCAAGTTCTTGGCCATATCAATTGGTTTTGGATAAGTTATACCAGTGGAATTCACAGCTTATAAATATGCAATTATCTTTCAGTTCAATCATTTTTCAGTCATACCCAACTTTCTGTGACTCCTTTTGGAATTTTCTTGGCAAAAAACTGGAGTGGTGTATTATTTACTTTTCCAGCTCATTTTACAGATAAGGAAACTGAGGCAAACAAGGCTAAGTGACTTGTCCAGCATCATAGAGCTAGGAAGTGTCTGAGGTTGGACTTGAACTTACAAAGATAAGTCTTCCTGACTCCAGGACTGACACTCTATTTACCATACTCCCTAGCTGCCCTAATCATTATTTTTATATAAATTATTATTTTCAAACACTTGAAATAAAGAATTCAACATTTACCCCTATTAAGTTTCATTTTTGGATGCACAATACAAGATGTGAAAATCATATAAGAATGATTGGGTGTACTATAGAAAATCAGGGAATTTGCAGTCAGAGAACCTGGGATCAAATCCTACTTCTGTCTCTTCACACCTATGTGACCTTTTGTCAGTCATTTAACCTAGTTTACTTATCTTTAAAGGAAGAGAATTTGGATTGGATGAAGTGATTTTCTGGTCCCTTCCTACTTCAAATCAATGATTCTGTGTAACTACTAAGATACTTTGTTTAAGACCTTTTGAATAGAACGATCAAATAAGCATTATAACAGGGAGATGAATGCTTGTCAAAGACGCTTGTTTTTGGCATGGAGGCTGTACAATGAGAGTCTAAATGGAAAATGGTGAGGTGCTTCAGATTCCTGTTCTCAGACAACAGGGTGCTGCTTGCAGGAAACTTTGTAATATGGAAGAGACTCCAAAATGAGAGCCATAATCACTCAAAAGAATCCAATCTAATTATCTCTATAAGAAAAGACAAAGAGACAAATTCTTCTGTTACAAGTTATGATAGGAGGTTGTACAGGTAGTTCATAACATAAAACTGATTCTTTAGAACATGTATAGCTGGCAGATTGCAAATGGTCAATAAACTGAGACAATTGAAAAGGAGCAACAGAGTTTTGGAGTATTATCTAGAAAGAGATATAGACTGGTGAAGAAGGACCACTAGTTTTGGAGTCAAGAATAACTTTGGTTAGGATGTTGACTCTGACAATTAATATGACCACTGACAAATCACTAATCTGAGTTAGAATTTCTTCATCGGTAAAAAGAGTATAATTCTTAGAGTATCTATTTCAGAGAGGTGTTGTAAGGTTCAAGTAAAACACAATATAAAGTTCTATATAAATGTTATATTAATTCTTTGGTGCTTTCCCAATGTCCTTTACCTCCCTCCAGGTGCTAGTGCCTCTCCTGAGATTTCTTCTCATCTACTCTAGATGTAATTTCTCATGTTCCTAGTTATTTTTCTTTGCCTCTCCCCCTCCACCACCCATTAGAAAGTGATCTTATTCAGGAGAAGACATTTTTTGGCTTTTTTTGTAACCTCAGTGCTTAGTACAAGGTTTGAAATATAAGAAATACTTAATAAATGTTTGTTGCCTGACTGGCAAGATCATATCAGATGAAGTAATCAGTGACATTTAATCTAGAAAAGAGAAGAAATGGTAAAAATAGGAGAACTATCATCCAGTATCTGAAGGGTTTTACATAAGCTTATTCTGCTTAATTCCAGTGGGCAGCAAATAATTTATTTAGAAGCTGATTTAGATTTCACGTAATATAAACCTTTCTAATGAGAGAGAAAGAAAAATTGGCTAACTTAGGAGGTTTTTTCTCCTAATAAAGGTCTTTAAGCAAGGCATGGAAATCCAAATGACTGGTAGGCGCTTTGAGTACAACTTGGACAAGAAAGCTTTTGAGGTCTCTTTCCTCTTTCAACTCTGAAATTCTGGGAGGGCCCTTTCTGGCCATTGATTCCAACCTTGAGGCATGAATGTCTACAATGTAGAAACTTAGCAAAAAGAAATTAAATGCCATGATGAAAGAAACCATATCACTGTGAATCTGTATATTCCCATCATCTACAGTAGGATTCTCTGTGTGTGTATATATGAATATGTATAACCTCCATTGTAATTTTATTAATGAAGCATGTGAAGCAAAATAAATAAATAAATTAATTAAATTTCTGAGCAACTTTCTCTATCAGTGGAAACAGGAATTATCTTTGCAACATATTCTTGTATAGAATTGTCTGGGATATTGAGAGATTAAGTATTTTGCCTAGAGTTACATAGCCTATGTGAGTTGGGGAAGCAGGATTTAAATTTATTTCTTCTTTACCCCCAGGCCTACCTCTCTCTCTAATATGCTATAACATCTTTCATCTTTCATCTTTTATCATGTACTTAGGAGTTGCTTAAGAGGTGTTCATTGAATGAACTAAAATTTCAATTAACTTATAGGAAAGTGAAAGAAAGTTTATGCTAATTTTACCATACTATCAGAAATTCATTTTGAGAGTCTCCTATACCTTTTTAGCTGCCTTCCCCTTTTCTATTAAAAAAAAAAAGCCAAAACCACATTGAGCATCTGGGGGCACTGATCTATTGTTGACATCTGGGTTACAGCTGGAAGGTCCTCTATTGTACTAACAGATTTGTGCTTTTTAACAAATCATTATTCAACATTTACTAAGTGCATAAAACATGCAAGGGATCATATCCTTAGTTTGGAGAAAGATACTAAGGAAAAATAAGACAACATTCCCATTTTAAAAGTGTGTATGGTCTATTTCTAGGGTCTCAATTAAGTTGAAAAAATATCTTGCATACAGCTTTGATTATAACTACTTTCTCATTTAACTAGAATGTCTAGTATTCTCTTCCTTGATTATCATTAACTATCAAAGAAATACTGTTATTCAACCTCAAGCTTCCCATCACTTTCACTTTGTCTTTTAATCTGTTATCTTTTCCTCAGTTCTTATTCTTCGGCTTTTGACATTATTGACTAGCTTCTGGCCCTTCTGGATACTCTCTCCAATTTGGGTTTTTAGGACACCAAGAAGAAATGGTCAGACAAGAATAGAAGAAACAGAGAGAATTTGCATTCATCACTCTTATAATATGACTTTGGATGATTAACCCCCTGAGATTAAATTTCTTCATCTATAGAATGAGAATAATAGGAATATACTTTTCATAAAGTTGTCCTTTGCCAGCTCCTCATTCATGTTCCAGGCCCTAACGATATGTGTCCTCTAGGACTCTGTCTTATATTCATTTTTTTCCCAAGGATTCAATAATTTCTAAGCAAAAAATGTAGATCCCAAATCTACATATTTAGCCTTCATCTCTCTCCAGAGCTTCTATTCTACATTCCCAATTATATTTTATATTCCCGCTAGAAATCTCAATCTGGATGCTCCACAGGTAATTTAACACTCAAGAAATAAACCCCAGATAGAAATCATTACTTTCCCTCGTCAATTCTTTTCCCTAAATTCCTTACTTCTTTTGAGTCCATCTCCTCTTAGTCACTCAGGTTTACACCTTCATTGTCATCCTAAACCTATGACTTTCCTTGACTCCCATATGTAATTAGTTGGCAAATTTTGTTGTTTTTACCAGTCAACCAGTTCCATATTAGCCTCATACAAAAATATTGCAATTAGGCGCTTGGAATCATCTGCTCTTAAGTAGAAGGTGAATGGGCAATAGAAATCATGCATCTAATGAATGCTAAGCATCATGCTAAGTACTGATGAAACAACCAGAAATAATGATATAATTCCTACTGTCAAGATGCTTACATGCTATCTCTATATTCAGAGGCATGTCAGTAAGTCAAATGAAGAGTTTCTAATTCTTACTTTTATGAAAATTAACTTAACACATATCAGGATGATTGAAGCTCAATTATTATATTCTGTCTCAGTGCTAGCTTTGTAATCCATATAAGAAATTCATATTTCTATTTTCTAGGCTTGTTGGTATGCAGCAGACACTCCCACAACCCTATCACTTTGGTTTCTCTCTCCCCTTTAATCCATAACACCTGCTCTCTACCACATCTCCACTCTCAGGTTCCTGCATTTTTGTACATGTCTATACCTTTGTGACATATGACTTCTTTAATCCTTGTTTATCAGCTACTGTGTCTTTTTATAGTTTCCTAGCTGAGGGGAAACAAATATCTCAGAATAAGTTCTCAAGGATCTTATTATCTTCATATGTACATTCCCATAGAGATCTCTGACTCAGGGTAAGTTTCTACTTCTGTTCCAGAATACATCCCCCCCAGTATAACTCCCCAGGGGATCACAGACAACGAGAATCACAGAGAGCTGCAACGAACTCACCTGTGAAATAAAAGAAAAGGTGAGACCCATTATCTCCATGCACAGACACCTTTGTGGTTCTCTCAGGTTTATCATGGACCACTGCCCAAGAAATTAACACTGCAGGTACAGTAATGGTACCAGCTCTTGTGTAGTGGACAAAATGTTGGATTTGGGGTCAGCAGATCCAGGTTTGTTATATGATTGTTTTATATGATTATGGCCAAGTCCCTTAATATCTAAGTTTCAGGATTCAGTTTCTTCATCTACAAAAGGAGGAGTTTGGTCTCTAAATAATTCTGTTCAAGTCTAAAAGCTATGATATAATATTCAGCAATAATAGGAATCTACTGCTACTGTTCCGTCTTCATACCCATCAGTAATTACAGTTTAGGGTATAATTACTTGTAGATGCCTATTGGGGAGCCTTTCATTAAGCCTGAATGCAAGGTATTTCTTACAGGGGTGTAACAATCTCAGATACATGTGGCTCATGGATACTAAGTACTTATGCTTACTCAACAGATTTGGGACTGATGAGGGAGTGTCTATCCTAGGGCCATTTAACTCGTTTATCTTTTCTTACTTGTTAATACTGTTGACAGTTGCAAGAATGACATAAGGGTTAGTCTTATCCCAAATCCTCATGACTGCTCTGCCCAAGTTTACCTATCCTGTTACATCAGTTTCTTCCAACAAAGTTGTTATTATAGTTGATATTACATTGCCCAGTTAAACAGCTTTTTCAGTCATATCTGATTCTTCATGACTCTATTTGAGGTTTTCTTGGCAAAGATAGTAGAGTGGTTTGCCATTTTCTTCTCCAGCTCATTTTTACAGATGAGGAAATGAAGACAAATGGTGAAGTGACTTGCTCAGGGTTAAACAGCTAGTAAGTGTCCAAGGCCAGGTTTGAGCTCAGGAAGATGGATGAGTCTTCCTGATTCCAGGTTTGGTGCTCTATTCACTGACTCACCTTGCTGCTCTTAGTTAAAAAGTAAAAAACAACTCTATGAAAAGTATATTACTACTGTTCTCATTCTATAGATGAAGAAATTTAATCTCAGGGGGTTAATCATCCAAAGTCATAAGAGTGATGAATCCAAGATTTTAGTCCAAATCTCTCAACTTTTAATCTAGTGTTTTTGCCGCAATACTATGATCCACCTATGGATTTAGACATTTATTGATGAGTTCTAGCCATTGACTTCATTTCCTCAAATGTCTATAATGGTTAGCAGAGTGTAAGAGGTAAGCAAGGAATAGGAACAAGAACATTAAATTCTTAGACATATGATGTAGATTCATTAACTTAGTGACTTTGGACTAAGTACTTAACTTCTTTATATCTCAGTTTCCACATTCATTAAATGGGGGATTTATATTAAATGATCTCTAAGGTCTCTTCTAGGATTAAATCCTTCACATGTCACTGTGTCAAAAACATAGATGAGGGACTGATTTGTCAAGAGATTCAACAAATTAAAATTCAGAACAACCAGATACTGCAAGTGTCTTATGATCATTATCACAATAATGATAATAATGGCTACTATGTCATATTTGTAGGTAGGGCAGTTGTTAAAAGGAAGAACTGGAAAGTGAGGGAAGAATACAGGCTTTGGTTTTTCTTCTCTCTGCCGGGTCAAAGTTAGTTTTCTATGTACTATTTACCCCAGCATTCCAAAATAAAATTAAGTGTCTGTAGGTAAATGAGATTCTTCTATCCAGCAGAATAAAACCTGTCTTCCATTTTTATTTTAAGCTAAAGAATGTTAAGATAAGCACATCACAATTATTAGCTTGTCTTTGGGCACTGTTCCAGTCTCAAATCTGCCAAAACATTCTTGAAAAGACCTGCCCTAGGGCAATGTGTTTTTCAGAAGGACTCCAAGTATGGGAAGTGTGTATGTTACAAACCTAAAGGCTAAGTATGTCAGAGTAAAATGGAGTTTCCCCCACAAAGCAGCAAAGCAGATAGTCCTACTTGTGAAGAAAATTACAATACTTAATGATCAAGAAAAACTAGAAGATCAATCAGGAGTAGGAAGAATGGGAAGGTTCAAACAAAGTTTATTTACTAATGGGAATAAAATCTTGTAAGTTAAGTGCAAATATCACTAAGAAGAGAAATAAATATCAGAAGACATTCCCATAGGCCTGACTAATAATGGGTTTAAGCTAACTGTGGGGAAACAACTCTGTGTTTCTTTTTGAAATTTTGACAAGTTCTGTGTGAAATAATGGTTTAAAAAGACTTATTCTGAAGGAGAAACTCTCCCCTTTAGAAAACACTCTTGACATTTGTGTAACTCTTAACTTTATCTCAGACAGCAGTTACATATGATCATAGATCTGATGGTTGCTAAGAGAATGACTGAACTCAGAACGATTGAACTTAATTGCCATTTCATATAAGGCCAGCAAAAGTATTGATCTGAAAGGAAAGTGCGAGCTTAAAGCAAGTCAGAAAAGCAGCTGAGAACCCTTTCTCTAATGCACTTAGATAATGTCATTTTTACTTCATAGTTATTCATGATTTATATTTATTCATGGTAGATAGCATGGGTGGTGTAGTGGAGATAGGACTGGTTCTGAAATTAAAGTTTCTGGACTGAAATCTGATCTCTGGCACCTCTTGTCTATTTAACTTTGGATAATCATTTAAATTATCTGGACCTCAGTTTACTCATCTGTGAAATTAAGGGGTTGGACTAATTGTTTGTGAGGTCCCTTCCAACTTCAACTCTGCAATTCTCTCTATATCATTACCCACGCATACACATATGTGTATGTACATATGACAGCATATATGTATGCATATATAGAGATACATATACATAAAACATTCATTAACAATTTTTGAGTTCCAAATTCTCTCCCTCTTTCTGCAATATGACATCAATTGTACATGTAAAAATCATGTAAAACATTTCCAGATTATCCATGTTGCAAAAAGTAAGAAAAATAAAGAATTTTTTACAAAAGTATATTTCAATTTATACTCAGGGTTCATCAGTTCACTTTCTGAGGATGAATAACACTTTTCATCGTGAGTTCTTCAGAATTATCTTGGATATCTGTATTGATCAAGGTAGCTAAGACTTTCACAGCTGATTATTATTCCAATATTGCTGTAACTAACTGTATGCAATATTTTCCTGGTTTTCTTCACTTCATTCTGTACAGTTCATATAAGCTTCCCAAGTTTTTTTGAAACCACTTATAACACAATAGTATTCCATCACAATTGTATACCAAAACTTCTTCAGCCATTCCTCAATTGAGGGGCAGCATTTTAATTTCTAATCCTTTATTTTTAACAAAAAGAGATTATTAAAAGATTATCTTTCCTATTCCTGCTGAGTATTTCATTAAATTCTGTTCCATAACTTGGCTTACTTAACTTAACTTAATCTTCTCCACAGACCCTTCCTTGTCTTCTTCCTTCAGCCTTTGCTTCCTCACCCACCTACCCTCCTCCCTTATTTCTTTATAGATTTTTGAGGTGCAATGCCCTTCATGATGTGTGTGTGTACATATATACAATGTTGTCTATATAATGTTGCCTATTGAACCCATTCCTGATGTGAGTAGCTTTTCAGAATTATGAGACCCACTCCTCCCTCTACTGTCTCTGTCTATTGTTCCTTTGAACCTCATTTGTATAACATGATCACTATTTTTACCTTTATTCTGCCAATCTTTCTTTTGAACTTACCTTATTATTGAAATAAATCTTAAAGTATACATTTATCATGTAAACAAACAATTAGTCATGTTTAAAGTTCATCCATGATGAATGAGTTCCTTAAAATTGTTCTTTGATGTTGGCTTCAATATGTTAAATTTTTTGTTAAGTTTGGGTTGAGTTGATAGAAAGTCCTGAAAATCTGCAAGTTCATTGAATAGCTGCTTTTTCTCATTAAATTTATAAATAATTTTGCTACATATAATATTTTTTGGCTGCAGACCTAGATCTTTTGCTTGTCTATAGACATAATTCCAAGACTTGTGGACTTTTATTGTAGCTGCTAAGTCTTGCACAATTCTAATTGTAGCTCTTGTGTATCTGAATTTTTTTTTGTTTCTTGGAAATTTTTCTCTTTGATTTGGAATTTTGAAATTTGGCAATAATATTTGTATGTATTTTCCACAAAGGATCTCTTGAGGTGGTAATCAGTGGATTTTTTCTATTTCTATTTTCCTCACATATTCTAGGATTATTTCTTCCATTATTATTTCAAAGTTCTCTTTTTTTTGGTCACAACTTTCTGGCAATCCAATTATTCTTACATTTTCTTTTCTTAACCTATTTTCCAGATCTGTTGTTTTTCTTATGAGATATTTCACATTCTGTTGTATTTTCTTATTCTTTATAATCTCTTTTGCTATTTCTTGGTCTCTCGTAACTATGCTGATTTCCCCTTGCCTGATTCTAATTTTCAAAGAGTTATTTTCATCTTTGAGACTTTGTACCTCCTTTTCTAATTGGTTAACTTTTTTTTCATAATCTTGTGTTTTTTGGATGATTTTAATTTTTTCTTTAGTTTTTCCTCAATCTTTCTTATTTGAATTTTGAATTCTTTTTTGAGTTCTTCTATAGATTCTCTCTCAGTAGGGAGCCATTTGTTACTCTTTGGGCTTTTTTTTTCTTTTTGGGGTATCTCAGTCTTCCCTGACACTGTAGTAGCTTTTTATGGTCAAGTTCTTTTTGTTGTTGCTGTTGCTACTATTGTTTGCTCATTTTTCTAGACTTTGAACTTTATATTAAATTTGTGCTCTGATCATATGGGGGTACAAAGGTATTATCCCAAGCTTTAGGCTTTTTTATGATGTTATATTTAGAATTAGTTCTGGGGTCTACAAGTTTTCAATGCTTCCAAAATAATGTGATCTTGGAGAGATGTGGTCACTGCTCTCCCAGACCATTTTCAGACCTTACCTGTGACTAGGGCCCTTACTAGCTTGTGACTGACCGACCACAAGTCTTCCTTCCACTCTGGAACTTGGCTGTACGAAGTATGGGAAACAGAGTTGCCAAACAGCTCCTAGTTCTTCTATAAATGTCAGCTCATGGTCCCTTTTAATCTTGTTCTGACTCCTGTCTCTGGGCTGAAAGCTTGCAAAGTTGCTGTTGCTGCTGCTGTCACAACTATATTCAAGGTCTGCAGCTGGTACTACCGGGGCCCGTACTGTAGTCCAGCACCGATTTCAGTGTTACAGACCTCTCCTTTGATTTCCAAAGTTGTTTTAGGCTGGAAAAATATCTCACCCTGATCTTTTGTTAGCTCTGTCACTCCAAAATTCAATCTGAGGCATTTTAAAAAGTTTTCTGGAGGGGAATTTTGGAAGAGTTGCTTCCTCTGTTACACTATCTTGGCTCAAACTCCTATGCTTTATCATTTTGACCAGAACATATACTATCTTAGGGGACCATGTAAGGGCATAATATCTCCCCCCTGCAACTCATGACTAATGAAGACAGTCCTGCACATAAGGAGAATTCACTTTCATGAATTTATCCTATAGTGCCTTTACAACTTACAAATCATTTCTGACATATGATTCAATTAAATTTTATTCATTGATTCATTAACTCACCATTCATTCATTCATTTATTGGGATTAAATGACTTGCCCAGGGTCACACAGCTAGGATGTGTTAGTTGTCTGAGATGAAATTTGAACTCGGGTCCTCCTGAATTCAGGGCTGGTGCTCTATCCACTGCCCCACCTAACTGACCCCTAACTCACCATTTATTAAATACCTACAATGAGAAGAAGTAGGTGCTGGGAGATATATAAAAATAATTAAGAAAAGTTCCTTGACCTCATGGAACTTATACAAACACAAATATACATAAACAAGCAGAAATATATAACTGCACACAATCTCCCCAAAGTCTAAACTATTAAAGCTTAAATATATTATATATACTTTAATGTTATATATGCATATATATGACATATTAAAAGTATATACATTCAAAGACAGATGCCATGACCAAAAGACAGTGAAGTTTTAGGATACATGTACATATATACCTATAATGTATATGCACTTGCACATGCATATGTGTGTACATATCTATCCATCTATCTATTGAAAGAGACAGAGAGAAAATGCAGTGCAGTGGAGAGAAATGTGGTCCCCAAATCAGAAAGACCTGGGTTCTACTCCTTCCTGTGACATTTACTAATTGTGTGACCCTGGGAAAAGACGATTAAGTTGGCAGCTATGGGAAGGATAGACTGTGAAAGGGAAAGGCTAGAGGAGGGAAACATTTGGGAGGTTAGTATGGTAGCCCAGATGGGTGGTAAGTAATAAAGGCTTATTCTTGGGTGGTTGCAGAGGTATGAAAGAATAGAGAATGAAGTCAATAGATACTGTAGAGAATATTTGACAAGATTTTGGCAGCTGACTCGATGTGGGTGATGATGAGGGGATGAGCCAAATAAAATTTGCATTTACCACCAAGCAGGATGAATAGTCTACTGTTGACTTTGATGGAGGGCAGCCTTGTAGTGAGAAAGAGTGACTTCAAGGATTTTTCTACAGAGTTTAGTTACAGAACCACTAGAGCCTTGGGCGTAACCAAGGAAATGGTTATTGATGCAAATAATCAGTTATTTATAAAGATGCAAGCTAATCAAGGGCACATGATATAATCTAGGTTTAGATCCTAATTAAGGGTTTCTAAATAATCCCTCCTATTCTTCAAGCCTCAATTTAGGTACCATCTCCTCTTATAAACCTTCCTTAATCCTTCTAGTTGAATGTTCTTCCTCCCCCTTAAATTTCTCATAAAAATTTTCTTGGTAAATCTATTTAGCACTTTTAACTTTTATAGGATCACATATTTAGAGCTAATAAAAGGCCTGAGAGGTCATCTAGTCAAGCCTCCTTATATTACAGATAAGGAAAATAGAGCCCAGTGACATAAGGTAATATGTTCAAGATCTTAAATACAATAAAAGGAGTAATCAGGTTTTTGAAGCCTGAATTTCTGATTCTAAAGTCTTCACTCTTTCCTCTGGACCACAATGAAACTATGTGAGACTCCGTTTTATTTTCCACCTGGCCCCAATTAAACTATAACCTTCTCAAGGTCGAGGAGTTTCCCTTTGTATCCCCAGTATGAAGAACAATGCTTTAGGAGGAGCTAGATGGGGTAGTGCATAGAGTATCAATCCTGGAGTTAGGAGGATTTGAATTCAAATGCAGCCTCAAATACTTAACACTTACTATCTAGGCAAGTCACTTAACTTAGAGTGCTTCACAAAAAAACAAACAAAACCCCCCAAAATAATAAAAAACAGAACAAAGTACTGCTTTGCACATTGTAGGCAATTAGGTGGCACAATGTAATACAGCACTTAACCTGACTTGTCTCCCTGAATTGTCTGCTTACTTAGCTGTGTAATGCTGGACACATTACATCATCTCTCTGTACCTCTGTTTCCTCATCTGTAAACTAGAAATAATACTAGTACTCAAGGTTGTTGTAAGAATCAAATAAGGTAATATATATATACTCTGAAAACCTTAAAGGATTATATAAATGCTATTCATATTTTTATTATCCTCAAAACATTTGTTTAATCTAACTGAATTAATGTATCAGAATATACAAATTAAGTTTGGGTTGAGTTGATAGAAAGTCCTGAAAATCTGCAAGTTCATTGAATAGCTGCTTTTTCTCATTAAATTTATAAATAATTTTGCTACATATAATATTTTTTGGCTGCAGACCTAGATCTTTTGCTTGTCTATAGACATAATTCCAAGACTTGTGGACTTTTATTGTAGCTGCTAAGTCTTGCACAATTCTAATTGTAATACAGCACTTAACCTGACTTGTCTCCCTGAATTGTCTGCTTACTTAGCTGTGTAATGCTGGACACATTACATCATCTCTCTGTACCTCTGTTTCCTCATCTGTAAACTAGAAATAATACTAGTACTCAAGGTTGTTGTAAGAATCAAATAAGGTAATATATATATACTCTGAAAACCTTAAAGGATTATATAAATGCTATTCATATTTTTATTATCCTCAAAACATTTGTTTAATCTAACTGAATTAATGTATCAGAATATACAATGATGTTTGTTTTAAACAAACAAAACAAAACCCTTAACTAAAATTTCTTCACAGATAATAACTTTACTATTATACTAATGACCACAAATTTTATAGAACAAAATTCTGAATAACAAACTTGGAGTCTGGATCTGAATATTAGAAGAAGCCAAGTCTTGCCTTTGAACCCATGAACCACATAATCACTGATCACCTGGTCATAGGTGTATTGCAGGCCAATTCATCAGGAACAAAACATAACGAGCTAGCAAACTAAACCTTACAAGGAAAGGTAATCTATGCCATACAAAAACTGTAGAACAAAAAGGAGGGGTCATTGAATTGACTGAATAACCTGCAAATTAAGAAACATATGGAAAATATCTCTTTTGGACAAAAAAAATAATGACCAGATGGACAGAGAAGGAAATGATTTAAAAAGAGATGTATGTATTTCAAAGTCCGATTCTTTTTGTACAGCAAAATAACTGTTTGGACATGTATACATATATTGTATTTAATTTATACTTTAACATATTTAACATGTATTGGTCAACCTGCCATCAGGAGGAAGGGGTGGGACGAAGGAGGGGAAAAGTTGGAACAAAAAGGTTTGCAATTGTCAATGCTGAAAAATTACCCATGCATATAACTTGTAAATAAAAAAGCAAAAAAAAAAAATTGTGTGTGTGTTGACCATGATTCTACATTACATATATTTGAAGGGCCGAAGAATGCTTAATTCATGTAAGATAAAGCCTTTAAGTGTCAAGTGGAGGGGGATATTATATGGAAAAGGAAGAAGACATTTTAAGTAACTTTTTTTAGAGAAAGAGAACCAGCGTTAATGGGCAGAACTTTAGCCAAGCAAATTTTTAATCATTTTAAATTATTTTTTAGTTTTTAGAGCTATTCAAAGATGGACTGGGATGATTTGTGAGGTACTAAGTTTCTTTTCACCTGAAATGTTTAAGGAAAGGCTGGATGATAAATCACTGGGCATACTACAAAGGTAATTCCTGAATGAGGCATGAGGTTGATCCAAGATCTCTACCAACTCTAAGACTCTGGCCTAAGATCTCAGCCTGACCTTCATTCTTTTCATCTTCCCCTTGCTGGTTTGGTTGGTGTATTTAATTCTCAAAGGGGACTAACATGACACCATTATGTTAGAATCAAATTCAATGTGTCTGACTGCAGATGATCAGACCAATGCAAGCTCTGAATGCTTTACTACCGCTTGAGTGCAGATAGCCCATGTGAACATGTGGAGTGGATTCTCTAAATTTCTACATCTTGTATTTCTTTTGAGCTATTTAAATTCTGCTCTGGTCATAGAACACAGCACCTTCTTTGTTAAGGGCATGCCATGCTGGCTGGCTTGTGCCAATATATATTTTCTTCAAACTCTAGCTCACAATATTCTCTCTGCTCTAAGCTCCATTAGGCTTTATCTTTTGTCTTATCCTTTCACACTCAAAATAGGTTTCCTTAAAGCATGATTTTAGATTTTTATGTACAGTTCATGTTTCTCCAATCAGACTGTAAACTACTTGGGGGCAGGGACTATGAATCACATCTCTTTATATCCCCATTACCTAGAACAGGGATTTGTACAAAGAAGTCACGAGAGAGAAAGAGAGAGAGAGAAATTGAAAGTGAGAGAAAGAGAGAGAGAACAATGTATATTATGAGTCTGATTTCAGCAATGAACAAAGAAAACTGGTAGAATAATTAATAAAGTCATCAAAAAGGTAAGAATTGAATGGAAACTAGAGATAAATAGCAGACAACATGGATTTATCAAAACAGATCATGCTCAACAGCCTTAATTTTCTTTGATAGGATAAAAAGCTTAGTGTCTACATATAGCATCTCTAGACTTCAATCAGATATTTGATTTAGTCCCACATGACCTCCTCACAAGGGAACGAAGGTTGTGCAGCAGAAATATAAAGAAGAGAAAACCACATTTACATAGAAAAAAATGATGCTCAGAATCAGATCTAAAGAACTACCTACTCTACGTCATCACTCTAAAAGATCTTAGAAATCTGACCAGATCCTGCCTTTATCACTTACTATCTGCGCTACCTTCACTAAATCATTTAAGTCACTCAATACTTCAATTTCTTCATTCTGTCCAACATGGAAGAACTGATTAATAATATTGATGAAACAGAAACTTTGAAAAAAAGATTTGTTATTTTAGGATTCAAAACCGTTTTCGTAATATGAAGGTAACTTTATATTCTCACAAAGTATGCCAGTGGAATGAAAACTTTGGTCAATTCTATTGGAGCCAGAACTAGGGCAGACAACTAGGGCTTTATTTCAGGGCGCTAAAAATTGAGAGGGTGCTAATACCTATGTGATCTGCCACACCAGAATGTGGGACTTCCTCTTCTACCCCTAGGTTCCTTCACTTTCCTTTTCATTCCCTCAAGTAGCAGACAGTCCTTCACTAGCTTAGAGAAACCTGGAGATGTCCTGCAATATGCTTCTTCTCCCCTTTGTAAAGATACTTCAGTTAAGTCCTTTCTCACCCCCTACTCTGACTCAGATTTAAAGACTATTAGTTAAACATGGGTCTAAGTTCTACTAAAGTGAAACAACTCCAAACATATGACTAACAATGATTAAACGGTCAAGTAAAGTTCCCAGAGGCTCATCATCAAATTGGTCAGAGGTAACAAATTTTTCAGTCATGAACCATCCACTAAATTCTAGCGAGTTTGTTTTCTGGGTCAGTGGAGAGAAGTACCCATGCTCATGAAATTACAGATCCTTGAAGTATTGATGTATTTCCTCTATTAAATTCCTGCTCTAATGCCTTATGACCTGGGGGTCAATCTGTGGTTTGGAGCCTACAGAAGACATTATTTTGAGATATAGAGATACTGTAAGTTACATTAGTGGAAATAGTGTACAAACTGGAAAAAATATTATTTTTCAAAACATTATACAATAGTACATAACAGAAAGAACTGAATTCTAAACGGGTACAACCATGCATGCTGCACTTTAAGAAAGTGGATTTCAAAATATTTAGAGGAACGCAGGTGAGTACTTAAGGTCTGCAAAGCTTCTTTCTCAAATTTTTTGAGACAAATAGTGCAACTGTGATTATCCCTAGGCATGGAAACTAAGACTCTAAGAGCGCCTCTAAGAAGCACACTTATGATCTCATATTCATTAAGTGTGCCTTCTGCTGTGCTACAAAGATATAGGTATGATTTTTTGGACAGAAATTCTAAAATTAAAACAGTAAAAGATAGATGGAAACTAGTAATTAAAGAATGACAAAACAAGTTGTGGTACATAAATATAATTGAATATTATTTTGTTTTAATAAATGATAAATGTAAAAACGTAGACAAGCATGGGAAGAGTTACATGAACTGATTCAGAACCAGGAATCCAAATCAATAAATAGAATCAGGAAAACAATATATACAATTAAGATAAACAATGTAAATGGAAGGAATTAAAAAGAACCCCCCAAAAAACCAATGACGACCCTGAATACTCTGTAATTATAGTGATTAAAAAGCTTGATTCTGGAGAACAGAGGAGAAATTATATCCTTCCTCCTTTCTTTGAAGAGGTGGGAGACCATGGGCAGGCATTAATAAATACTCTGCCATACTTGGGGGTTATAGGTGAAATATTACACACAGTCAAATGTATTGATATGGTTGGTTATGTTGAACTTATTTTCCCATCTTTTACAAAATATTTACTATAGGGGATGGCTCACTAAGAAAGCAAATGGGAAAAGAAATACTTAGAAACAAAGTGGATGCAAAAAATAAAATGTATCATAACTTTTTATTGAGAAACAAATGAACAAATTATATTACATAAATCTAATGGAACATTAATATGCTATAAAATGATGGAGATGATTTCAGAGAACACTGAATATTTGCATGAACTGATGTAAAATGAAGGGAACAGAACTCGGAGAATAATGCATATTATAGCAACATGATGAAGGCAAATAACTTTGAAAAACTTAAGGACTCTAATGAATGCAACGACCAAGAATAATTTTTAAGGACTGAAGATGAAACATGGGCATCACTAGACAAAGTGAATGAGACATGCATTTTTGATCTAACGAGAATATATTTTGCTGAATATGCAATCTGTTTTAAAGATTTTCATTCTTTTTCTCTTTTTTATTTCTTTCTCTTTCCTTCCTTTCTTCCTTTCTCTTTTTTCTTTTTTCTTCCATCCCTCCTTTTTTCCTTCCTTCCATCTTTTTTCTCTCTTCCTTTTTTCCCCTATAGTAGTAGAGGGGAGGGGAAGGAGAAAAGTTAGAATTCCAAAAAAAGAAAGAAGAAAAAAAAAGAACTAAAGGAATCATAGGCCAGCTGGAGAACTTTGAAAGTTACATGTTGAATTTATTATATACTTAAAAGAAAGGCAAGCAAGCTCTATATAATAGAGATTCAAAGTTTTATATATAATCCTTTGCTACTGGTTCACATTGTAAAAGGAAATGCTCATTTTATTTGGTGTTTGTAAAATTCAGAATAAAAAGAAAACAGAGTGGGAGAAAAAGAAAAGCAGAAAAGGCTTTAAAAAAATCTATGTTTGGGCCCAAAGAAGTGCAAAGGAAAAAGCACTGCAGTAGTTAAATAGTATTATTTTTAAAAGATAATAGATGGAAAGAGCAGGAAATGGGTAGAGACTGATGGAGTCATGATAGTGTAGTCTGTTTAATTAGTGTAGTTCCTGGGTTTCACCCAGATGTTAGCCCTATTTGTCCATCATGGTGCATGATCTTTACATGTGAAAGCATAAAACAAAAATTGTCAACAGGGAATTGGAGCCCAAGAAAGCAGATAAGACAAGGAAGGAAGATGGAAAGAAAGAGAACACTAAGCTATTTTGTTGCTAGGAAAAGATGAATCATGTCCCAGCGTACTGAAAAATTCACATATGTGTCTGTTAAACCACTGTCAGTAATATTTGACAAGTAATGAAAAATTGTAGAAGTCTTTGGGACTGGAAATGAACAAATGCTTCCAATTTCTAAAAAATAAAAAAAAGGAGGGGAGAAGAGGGAGAGGAAGTGAACTGTAAGGCTTTATTGTGGAATAAATGTAATTTTTTTTTACAAAATGTTGGAATGGATTAATGGTTTATGGACACTGAGGGGGGAAAAGTAGTCATAAATTCACTAAAAAAGACAATCCAAACTAATCCCATTTCCCCCATTGATTGAGTTATTAGATTGGTACATGAGAATGCTGTAGAACAAGTGCATAGGGATTTTAGCAAGGCATTTGACAAAGTCTCTTGTTATCCAAATACACATGAAAAATGTGATATGGAGGATAACTGAAGGGTTCTGCAAAATGCATTTCCTCTGGTACTTACTTCAGTTCTCTGTACTCGACAGACATTAATTAGGTTCCTACTGAGTACAGTTTTACCCAAAGAATGCTAATTAATGGACTCATGTCAGACAAGATTAAGGTCCACAGACAAGTTCTGTGGCTTTGTCTCTCCATTGTGAATTTTACAGACAATTTTGACCCTAATAAATCTGCGCTGCCCTCCCAAACCTTTGTTAGGGTTCCTATACCACTGTTGTACCACAATTAAAGTATTTGAAGTTTTATTTCACTGTGGAAAAAAAAAAAGATTACTTGATTCTCTGGTTCCAGATATTGGATTCTTGTCATCTCCCAGGCCTAAGTTCTGTCTCTGCTACTCTGACTTTTACTGGGATACTGCTATCATTAAAATCATGTTCCTCGATTGCAGGTACCCTGCTACTTGGAATCAGATGCTACCCAGGAGTCAATGAAGACGTCAGGCTACTTGCCATCAGGTTCTTCTAATGGCATACTTCCTAATCTGCAGAGTTGTCCACTGCTGGACATCCCTGGTGATGATCTCAAACTTGGCAGGCAACACACTAAGTAAATCTATTATTGTATATACATGGGCACATATCAAGAGGCAGCATGGCATGGAGAATAGAGATTTGGCCCCCAAATTAGAAAGGTCTGGATTCAAGCCCTGCCTCTAATACATATTGACTATGTGAACTTCAACAAGTCACTTAACCTCTCATTACTCTAAGAAACCCTAGGACTATATGTTGTAGGGAAAGTACCAATGTACAATGGTAGGAAAAGTTTCTTCAGGTGGTTGTTCTCTATATCAATGAAATAATAAATCCAATCTTTATCTGACAATCTCTTCTCTCTATCAATTTATCCATTAAAATGGAAATGGAAAATGAGTTGACCCCCAAATTAGGAGAATGGAGTGGATTTGGGAAAGTATATTATACTTTAGATGATTATTGTTTGTTCTTTGTTGTCAGAGATCAATGACATCACAGAATGATATTCTGCCCTGCATGTGAATTTGATTTAACTGTGGCAGAGTTATACAAGGTCATCTGCCTTGCTCTCTCTTCCAGAGTTATTGAAGTTCAGTAGCAAGACAAAAAGTCAGCATGATGGTGATAATCCAATATGCAGTGGAGATCATGACATTTTCAATGTCTGAGCAAGCTCAAAGTGCCCCACAGTGCCTGTGTCAGCCATTTTCATGGCCACTGGAATAAAATTTTCTCATTTATCCATTCCACTGGGGGGAATTTCCACATGCTTGGGTAGACGTTTCTCCAACTCACTGATGGATTTGTGGTTCATTGGCTTCCCTCAACCTGGTTTAGTTTGTATACTGAGATGGTTTATAGGGGGAGTGATGACTGTACATCCTACTATTTCTTGGAGCCATAGGTGAAAGTGGACACTCAAGTGTCCAAGGGCAGCAAGCCCTTCTGTATACAAGAACACCTTACTTTATATCATATTAAGCTGTTTAAAACTGTCAAAAGCAAATTTTAACATGAATTATATCATTATTCTCTTATTATTGGTATATGAACACAAATAATATAACATCAATGTCTTTGCCATATCAAAATTATAAATAACCCAGAGAGAAATAGAAAGCACAATGGTGATAAGTGGGCTGTAAGATCTTCCAAGTAATGATCTTGGTGAGAAAAATGGCATAAAAATAAATCATAGAAATAAGTGAACAAACAAGGAGATGGGATGGTTATCTGTCAAGAATTATTTAAAATGAGTGGACATCTCAAATGCTATATTGGTAACCTAGAAATATTTGCTTAAAAAAGACTGATTTTAGTGGATAGATTATAAAAAGACATGGACAAGAAAGTGTGAGATGGTTGCAACTTATATAACTGGAGGTAGCACCAATGTTGGTGAGATCATGGATAAGATAAAATGTCTAAGAATACTGATGTATCACTCTCCACCCTAAATTCCTCCCACTGTCTCTACTGAAAACTTTTTATAACTTTCTACTGATTTGTCATTATAGTTTCTTGAATATTGGTTCTTCCTAGTCTTACTTATGCTACCACCCACTAACTCAACAAACAATTGAGTTAAAAAATATGTTTATATGACTACTGATATACCAAGACAGTATGGTTCAGGGTAAACAAATGTTGAAAACAATATAGCTTCTATCCTTAAAGAACTTCTAATAGAGGGTTACAACAAATCTATACACAAATTAGATATAGAGATATCAAAGAAGGAAAGATAATTTCTGGATTTTATATTGACAGACAAAATGATCTGTCTACAGTTTTTGTTAAACATATGGGAAAGATTGCTGCTCAGTTAGGGTTTAAACTAGATGGCTGCTGATAGCCTTTTCAACTCAGATTCTCTGTTTGACTTCAATAAATCAATCAATAAGCATTTATTAGGTTTTCACTATGTGCTAGATACAAAGCAAAAGTAAAAATGGTTTCTGACTTCAGGGAGTTTATATTTTAGTGGGTGTGGGGAATAACATGAAATGAAAAGAAATGTACAAGATATACATACAGTCTATAAAAGTAGTCATAGAAGGGAAACTCTAGCAACTGGAGCAGAGGATTAGGTGGGCAGGTTGGTGGGGGAAGACGGCCTCTTGAAGAAGGGACTATTTGAATTGTGCATCATGAAGTAAGCCTAGGGTCATATCTGCAGTTGCTATAAAATTAAGCTTTAAATATAACACTTGACAATTTATAGAGGGACTGATCACTATGGCCAGGTAAGGCAAAAGAAGTATTTTCCGGGTCACAGTTAGTAGGTATTGGGGTAGGGTCTTACATCGATGCTTTCTGAAATGATGTCACTTTGACTATTATAAATACTCAAATTTACATATGCATACATATATACATACATATATACATTTGTGTCTAATGGTAGTTGTCTCATGGGAAGGAAGAAAAAGGGGAAAAAAGAAAGTCACATGATAACTATTTTATATTTAAAAGGAATATCATCTTGTACATAATAGATTTGTATTTCATGTTCAATCAACTTTTGTTTCTATTCTACTTTTATTTCTAAAGCTCATAATAAAATAAATTAAAAAGGAACAGAATACGCTTTATCCATCAACTAAATTGTGTAGAAATTATTATATATATAGGGGGACCAGGACTCACAGATATCCTAACATGTTGGAATAGTAGATAGACATCTGAGGTATAAAAGAAAAAAACGAATTTTACTTCAAGTGTTCCATTGCATAAGCATATGGAAGAAAAAAAATTACAAGTTGTCACTGAAAATAAAAAAAAAGGTCCAAAGTTTTTAGCTGTCCACAAACTCAAGCGAAATCAGTGGGATAGTCTCAGTCTCTCCTTCCCTCTCTCCCTCCTTTCCTGCTTCCCTCTCCCTCACTGTCTGTCTGTCTGTCTGTGTACACACACACACACACACACACACACACAGGCACTGCCATCTTTAGTTATATTAAGAGAGTGTATCATTATCAAGGTAGGTTACAAATATCCATTGTTTTGTATTGGTTGGACAATATCTAGATGATTATATCTGTTTCTGAATAACACATTTTTAGAGGGACACTGACAAAATTACAAAGCCTAATGTGCATGAAAGTCAAAAGAGCTGATGTATTCCTAGCCTTAATGCACAGAAGGATGGAAGAAACAGTTCAATTAAATTGCCCTACTGTTGAGGTCATTCTTGACGCTAGGGCCACAGACCAATATTTTTAGTGGGGTTTGGTCTCTTTCAACATGAAAAATTTGACTGAAAATGATTCACAAAATTTATAGATCCCTGCTAAGTATACTGATTTATCACTGACGATTTAAAATAATTAGCTTAGAGCAGTCACCTTTTCTTAAGAAATGCTGTGATTTAAAACACTGAACTACACAGAGCCAAAAGACCTGTCTAAATTTAGATTATTATTATAATCCATGCAATCATTTATGTTATAATACCCTGCAGCCAGGGTGAACACTGACAGTTAAAATTACCCCCACCTAATCTCCTGACTATTCACAACTCTATTCTTCAGGTTTTTTCAGGTGTTCCAGGAAACCTATATACACCATGAAGGCTCACCTCATTCTTACCCCACCCACACTCTCTCAAAATGCCATGAATACTCATAACTTCATTTTTAGAAAATGTTTTCAATATCATTCTGTAACTGATACCCGGAAGTTAGAATATTTCAAATAGTCCACTATCACTCCCAAATATGCATTCCAAGAAAAATGGAAAATACATCTCTTTTTTTGTAGCATATGTAGAAGATTAAAATACAGTTATAAAAGCTTTATTATAAATTGGAATTATATCTTGGCACATTGTGCATGAAAAATGGATTCCTAATTAGAAGTCTCTGATAATATTTTTCACATAAAATATAATTTTAAAGGTATTTTTATTGTTTTCATACTACAGTTTAAATTATTATTTTAAAATACTCTTTATCTTTTGGTAGTACAAATAAATCAGATAATGGAAAGTTGGTTCTTTCTTTACATTTCATACTGCCATGTTTTTTGAAACCTCAGATATAATCTACCTTTTCCTAAATTAACATAATAACTTTATATTAAATAAACAAATAAAAATTGTAAACTAAGAAAATGAAATCAAATACAATTACTTTTCAATTACTGGCATAAACTTATTGCAATTTTCCATGTTAAAATTTTATTATACTTTTTTGTTTAACTGTTTGACAGTTTAATTATTCACCAACACAAAAAGTACAAACTTAAATATTCTATTCTTTACATAAACTATTCAGCCTATAAAAGAAAACATCATATATAATAAGATGATTTAGCCTACATGTGTACTTTGATGGTAAATGCCAACTGATCCATTATTAGATGGGAGAATTCTAAAATTTCTAGGAGTTATAGCCATGGCCTTAATGATTATAATTTTTAAAGATAAATTTGAAGAATGATTTACTTTGTGAATTACCAAGAATTTAGGTAAAATTCTCAAGAGTTTTTAAGTAGTCAATGCAGGACATATTAGAAATTCTGGGAAGCAAATACATAACATATCAAAAGCAGCCTTACTACTCAGAACATAGAAAATATGCTACTAATATCTGTATTTAGAAATCACTGTTCTCAAACTGCAATATAATATATGATATCCCATCTCCTTCCTTGGTATCTTTGCATAATCCATCTCCTATACCTGGAATTCTCTTCCTTTTCATCTCTACCTTGAACTTTGTATATCTCTGTCTCTTCAATAGATCTTTTGTGATTCCCTCAGCTTTAATCTCCTGCAAATAACCATATATTTATTTTCTAATGGAACTATATATTCCCATCTGTGAACACCTTGTCTCTTTTTAGCAACATGTAAGTGGCTTGAGCACAGGGATTGTCTTTCTTTTGTTTTAGTATCTTTAGTACCTAAGACAGTACTTGACTCTTAACATATGCTCATCGATTAGATATGGACACTACAAAAACAAAGATAAAATCTGTGCCTTCATGAAGTTTACAATTTATTATATGAACATAGATAACAGGGTAGGTAATGACAACATGAGACTGAGATGCAGGAAAAGTAGACCTCATGAAAAATTTAGATATAGCTGAACCCTGAGAGAGAAGAAGACTTTTGAAAGTGTTGCAATGAAGGAGTATTTTGTAGGCTTGGGAGACATACCATACAACTGTATGGAAGCAGGAAATAGCAAAAAAAAAGAGAAGAGCTTCTGGTCCTGTTTTCCTGGATTTTAATTGTATAAAATTAGTTATTCCCCTAAAATGTAACAGTAATAATATGTGATTTTAAATAAAGTCTGGAATGAAAAACTTTACTAAAGAATCATAGAAAAAAATATGAGATACAGTATAGTACAGTTACAAGTTATAAGTCCTGCTTCCAAAACATAAAGATTATATGGCCTTGGCCAAGTTAATATTTTTCTAAGTCTTTAAATTGCAAGAAGACGCAAGACTGAATTGATAGAGGGAATTCTGTTCCTTTCCTACACCAATCAACTTACAGGTTCAGTTCCTTTCCTAAAAGTGATCACTTTGATCAGTATAAAAACTTTGAGATGGTCTGTTGATTACTGTCTTGTGCATCTTTCAATAAAAAGTAACAAAAAATCCACAAGACTAACTGCATAAATCAAATTAACTGAATAATCATTAAAATAGCTTTTTATTCATATACAGAACATAGTTTTTTTTAATGACAAGGCATATTTAATCACATTTCTTTTGCTGAAAAATAATAACTTAGAGAGAAAAAAGGTTTTGTACCATTGAAAATTTAAAATATTTATTTCATCTTTATCTGTTTTGTGTATGTTTCATAATATATTAGTGCAGTAGCACATGCATATAATTTAAAAATAAACATTTTTTAAAAAACATGGATACACCTTTAAAATATTTTAAAGAACATTGATCTAGGAGACAAAATTTAAATTTAAATGACTGGTCCAAGCTGGAGTGTATCAGGATCTAGCCCAATCAAAGCCAATCTGTCTCTCAGTAGCTCCTTACACTGAGCAGAAATGTATACCCTTGAAGATAATATAACACTCCATTCAATGCCCTACTCTGAAGCAATAAAGAATGGAATAGTGTTCCCAAATGCAAATGTACTACTGCTGTGGTTTCCAAGATAGTAGGTGACAAATTGGAGAGAATGTTGGCCTTGGAGCTAGGAAGCCCCAAGTTTGAATCTTTCCTCTCACATTTATTGGCCGTATGATCCAGATCAAGTCATTTAACCTTTTTCATCCTCAGTCTCTTCATTATAAAGTGGATAATAAGAGAACTTATCTTCCTGTGTTTGAGGGCATTTTAGACAACTGATCTAGCCTAGAGAGAGTTCTGGGGAAAAGAGAGAGCTTCTTCCCCTTATCTCCTACCCTTTTAAAAATAATTTTTATGCCAATGATAAATGGGACCTTCCAAAATGTGGGCCTCGCGTAAGCACCCCATTTGCCCAGACCTAAGGGTGTTACTGATTCTGTGTAGCATATTTTAGGAAAGACAGAAAAAACTGATGAATGTTCAGAATAGGGTAATCAGAATGTTGAAAAAATTCCAGAAAATGAAAGAAATAAGAATGTTTAGCTTAGAGCAGAGACTCAGATAGTATATGATACTTTTGTATATGTATTTGAAGACCTTTCATCAAAAGAATTTGATTTATTGTGTTTAGCCCCAGGGATCAGAACTAGGAAAATGAAGTTGCAAAATTACTGACTTTTGAAAATAAATTCTGTCACAAATGTTTGCTCTGATCCCAAGGACAGGATACATTCAAAAATATTGATAATTAGAGCTGTTCTTATTGTTGGAATTCTTCAACCAAGATTTAATGGAAACTTGTTAGAAACATAAAAGATAGGCTTCTTGTTCATATACAAGCTAAAATAGATATGTAGACTCTAGGACTCTTCCTCTGAGAAGCAGTTCAGAAGTCAATCAATCAACAAGCCACATTTATTAATTATACATCCTTTATATTTATATATATCAGACACTATGTGGAAAAAAATTGAGAGTTCTCACCTTCAATGAGCTTATCTTTTAATAAACAGCATTTACACTAATCTATACATATAAAATGTATACACAACTAATGCAATAAAATTTAGTAAAAATTTTCACTAACACGACTAAAATAAAATTTTGATGACTGGGTGATAAATCTGAAAACTCACTTCGTATGCATTGCTTCATTTTCTAATAATGCTGGATAAATGAGGTATTACTGTATCAGAAAAAGATTACCATTGCAAAAGTAAGTCATTTGCACAAAATAATAACAAACTGAGCAGAGTATCCCAGGAAAAGAAATTGTAAAGACTTTTAAATGAATTAAAAATGCACAACAGTACTTTAATATATCAGAACTTTATTTGGCTCTATTGGGCAGAACTAATCATTGTTCTCCCACTAAAGCGCATACAATAATAATCTCTTTTCCTTTGTTTCTTGTTATGGATGCAGCCCATTGGGCACTATAGGGAACTCTAAAACTATTAAAAGATTTAGAAGAATATTACAGAAATATCAAGTGATAAAAGTGCTTCAGGAAATCAGTACTAAAGAAACAATGGTAGCTGTTATATGAAGTTCTATTCTAATAGTCTAAAAAAGAAAAAGCTATTGTTGTTATTCTTTAAAATTTGAAAAACAAAGACAAAAAAGGAAGGCTGAACAAATATTCAGCTGGATTAATTTCAGCTGAATATGAGAAACCTCATATTCAGCAGGATCGTTTTCAGCTGAAACACAAGAAATCTCAAGAAGCGGAATGAGTGCTGCCAAGGAGAGACTTCAGAATTGGAACCATTGCTCTCAAAATCGGGTCAGTTTGACCCTCATTTGGAGAATATGAGACAGAGAAAAAATCAATATTGTCATCATGAAAGTTACAAGAATCAGTTAATGTAGACTTATGCATCCTCCTGTTATAACTCAAATTGTTACACTGAGATGCATGTATCTTTAAAATATAGACATTCAGAAAGTCTCTTTGTATGCCATTTCAAGAACTTTCTTTATCTACACAAACAGTTCTTTAAAGCTGGCAGGTATAAAAGAGCACTTTACAGATGGAGGAGATGAAGCAGAGGTTAGGTGACTCGTTAGAGAACACAGGAAGAATTCCAGGCACAGAAAAGGAGTGAAGTTTCATCAAACCTGAAAAGACTCAAAACTGTACATGAAAGGGAATATGAAAGTTGCCTGTATTCTTGCACCTGGGCTTCAAACAGTCACTCTATCAGAATTTTTGTTTTGAATTCAAGAATAAAATTAAATATAGGAAAAAACAATTTTAAAACTAAACCAACTGTTTCAAATCTGTACATTTGAATGCTTCTCAGCTGTGCTACTCACCTTATTCCCTCTATAAGAGCTATTTTGCTGGTGAAAAATAGGTGAGTTTTCTTCTGATTCAAAGAAGGCTGACAAATGCCTTCTGGTCAGATGGAAACTGTCAACAATTCTAACAGCTGCTTTTTAGGAAACTTTGAAGATCGATAAATAGTCTACATCTGAAGCTGTATTTGGAATTAGAGAAGAAGAGACCATACAGAATAAATATCAATGCCAGGATGATTGAGGTGGTGCCTTTATGAGGATTAATAGAAGGAAAGATGTTTAATTTAGAGAAGAGAAGGCTTAAGAAGGACATGATAGTTGTCTTTAGGTGTTGAAAAAACTCTAATGGAAAGGGGGATAGAACTCTTTATTCTAGGTCCTTTAGACCAGAACTAGACATATTAGGTAATAGTTGAAGGGAGAATCAGGTTTTGGCTTCATGTAAGAAAAAAACTTCCCAATGATTAGAGCTGTCCAAAAGTAAAACAGCAAATAAAACAGTTATAGATTCTATTAATTTATGTAGTTATATATTTAAAATATTATTTATATTTATACATTTCAAAATAGATTAATAATACAATGTAAATGCACTAGGCTCAAGCAGAGTTTATACTAAGACTATAAGGCTATTTAATATTTTCTGAAGCTAGATTAGCACTTCATACAAAATGCAACTTGGAGGAAAGTAATGACTCTTGTAAGAGCAATGTATCAAAATCTAGCTTGGCCAAATCTCAGGAAATGCCAATTGATATTATGGGGACTGCTGAGAAAGTCCTTGTTAGGTGGTTATTTGGATTTAGGGGTAAATCAAATTCTCAATAGGACTGCTAAAATTTTGACCTCATGGCATTTGCATATTTTACACAGATGACACTGGGGAAAGTTTGTATGATGAAGATAATTTGGCTCAAATTATTAGAAAGGACTGGTGATAGAAAGGGAAGATGTTCATTTTTCCCTTGCACATACTGCTAAATCATAAAGCTACCATTATAATATCAATAATATCATGACTTACATTTGATCTGTTGTGAGTTATTCCAGATAACTGAGTAGTACCATAAGACAGTAGATAAAAGATTGGACCTGGAAATTAGGAAGTCCTAGATTCAAAACATCACAAAACATGTATGTGACCCTGAGCAAATAACTTATCTGCCTGAGTTTTAGTTGTCTCAGTCAATATATCATCAAGAACTTATTAAGTGCCTACTATGTGTCTGGCTCCATGGAAGATGCTGGTGCTATAAGTACAAGAAATGTGATAAATCCTGCTTGTAAGATTTCATTCTAAGAGGAGAGACAATAAATGTCAAAGTTATAGGTAGAAAGACAGTGGTACCTTGGCAATGGTTTGCTTCAAAACTCATCAAATTCAGTATTTGATGCGTTTTGATGAAAAAAAAAAGCTATAGTACTTGATGCTTGCTCAGCACTCATCCCACTTTGTGCCTGTTGTGGTTGAACAGCAGGAATGTGATATTGGTCATGTGCAGCCCCTGATAACATGTGCAGCCATTGATGCTATTATTGTCCTTGGTGGACTCTTCCCCAGCAAAGGCAGAGAGGCACGGACTGTCAGGTTAGAGTCCAAGATGCTGAGGGTGTGCTGAGGTTGAAGGATGATTTCTAGAGGATGATGTGTCTGCAATATAGTTTCCTGGCTCCTGAAACAGTTAGGGTCATGGAGCCGCCAGTGTGATCAGCAGGAGGAGAAACAGTAGAAGCTTAGACTGTGTGGGGTTGGGTCAAGCGTAAAAAGGTCTTGGTACCTTCTTGGGTCAAGAAGGGAAGAACTTGCCTGGTATGGGCTGGCTGGTTTCTCTACAACTGGGAGTCCCACTTGTCCCTTTAGAGAAAAGGATGGGGAAGGATAACCTAACTCTGTACCCTAACTGGAGATGTATTAGTTATGGGAAAATTCATTCAGTACTCATTTTTAGCACCTCTCCAGGACTATAGGTTTAGGAGCTGAGACACTGACTATATGCTGCCGTCACATACTTCAGGAACTAACCTGCTGGCCAACAAAGGCAATTTTAGCATCTTAGACTCAAACCTGGCAATCCTGCATACATCCACCTTTTCTGGGAAAGATCTGCCCACAGTCAAGGGCAATAGTAGCAGCAGTAGGAGCTGCCCAACTTCACATCCCTACTACTCAACTAAGACAATAAAGTGGTACAAGTGCTGAACAAGAATGAAGTGCTGAAGCATTTTTTTTTCATTGAAATGTATTGAATAGTGATTTTGATGAGTTTTGAAACAAAGTGCTAAGGTACTACTATATGTGAATCCATATACATACACACACAAATACTTGATAAAATAGTAATTCATGCTGAAAATATTTTAAGAAGTCCATGATAAGAATAATTTTTTGGTAAATGTTGAAATGGGTATTTACACAATTCCCATCTCTTCCAGTATATCATTTTGGGAAAGAGATCATCTTGATTTTTCAAAGACTAAAGCAACAAAAAGCAAGCTGACAGGCTGGATGACAGAGGACAATCTTCCAGGACCCTGTGACAAACAATATCTACTTCTCAGGTCCTTTATTAACAATCCAGAAACTAAAGCCTACTAGATTTGTCACTATGTGATAAATTCTTTGACCATGGTTACTCATGAAGAATGGAAAATACAAAACAACCCTGGGAATTCCCTACTGCTTTTGCAGAAGCAGTGACAGAGGGAAAGGAAGTAGGTAATACTTAGAGTCACAGTTTTTAGATTATCAACATTACATATTGATACTCTAAATAAATTTGCCCAAAGATCAGTGAACTGACATCCAAATTTATCCAAACATTAGGAACTGAATTCATACTAATATTGATATCCTTGCTTTTTCTGATTCCCCTTTGGCAATTCAGGGAAGCCTAGGGTCTCCGTCATAGAGTAACATTTTTAAATCTCATTGAAGAACCTGGTTAAAAGTTCCTTTTCTATTCTGAATTGGTTCAACCATTCTGGAAAGCAATCTGGAACAATGCACTCAAAGGTACTATACTATATATTACCTTTGATCCATCTTTCTATCTCAAGGACTAAAGAGGAAATATGTTACCCACTTCTCAGAGAAATGATGGAGTTAAAATATAAAGAAAGATATACATTTGTTCCCAACATAGCCAAAGTGGAAATTTGTTTTGCTAGAACTAAGCATATTGTGATGAAGATTTTATTTTTCATTTGTGGAGTGGGAGGAGATGGTAGTGGGAGGGGGAGACAATAAATATTTGTTGAAATAAAGAAATTGTAATAAAAAACCATTACTCTAAATCAAATCCAACAGACAAATTAAGTATGAAACAGGAAGATTACAAGATCATAGTTCCAGAGCTGAAAGGAACTTAATCCTGCTTGCCTTAGTTCCTCATCTGTAAAATGAGCTGGAAAAGCTGGAGAAAAACCACTTCAGTATCTTTAATAAGATGTCAGATGTGACAGAAACAATAGAGTAACAAAGTAGCATATTGTCTAGAGGTAGGCAAGCATCAGAAAGACCTTGATTCAAGTTCAGACACTGGCATGCACTAGCTATGATGCATTGGCAAATCACATAATCTCCCAGTGAAGCAAGCAAGTCTCTAAAATTATATTATACATTTTAGAACAGATGGTCATCTGCATAGTCATAGGAAGTTTCCTCATTAACAGGATTCCCAATTCAAATAAAGTCCTAGATCTCTTCCTTCCCAATTCCTCCCCTCCTAAATTTTGTTAGAAACCTAACACAGAATTTAAAAAAATAATAATGATTTTTATTTTTCTAAATACATGCAAAGATAACATTCACCCTTCAAAACCCTGTGCTCCAAAATTTTTTTCCCTCCCTCCCCTAGACAGCAAATATCCAATATAGGTTAAACATGTTCTTGAAAATATATTTCCATGTTCATCATTCTGCACCAAAAAATCAGATCAAAAGGGGGAAAGGTGAGAAAGAAAAAAAAAACCAAGCAAACAAAAAAATGAAAATATTACCTAACACAGAATTTTAATATAAAGAGCTTAACTTCACTCAGCATGATACCACAATTCAATTTAGAGAGATTGTGATACAGTGAAAGAAACTCAGTGGCTCTAGAGTCATGTACCCTAAGTTAAAATTCCCATTCCTGATGATTCTGTGTGACTTTCTGCAAACAGCTTAACATCATGGGGTACAGTTTCTTTGTCAGTAAAATGAATATAGTGGATTCAATGACCATCTCCAAATCTATGACCCTAATGAATTTTAATTGATAAAATAATAAAATGCCTTCTTAGTTTTTCTCACTAGAGCCTATTAGGATTTTTTTTTCTCCATTCTCATTTGATTTTCTTCCTATAAAAGCAGAGTATTAGAGTGTATTTGGGACAGCTCAAATTGATTATCCAAATCTGATTGTTAAATTTTCAGCATGAGAATTTACAGCTTCAAAATGAACGTTCTCAACTAGGACTTGACCTATTTACTTTTTAATGTATAGACTTATGAAAGTGATAAAGAAAATAATGCAGATTGAAGTTAAATGTTTTAATAAATGAATAAATTTGGAAAGCTAGTTATTAAGCATTTACCAGCACCACTCGTGGTATGCATTCCATTCTTCTAATTATCTTTTTTTACTTTGCTTTATGCCATAGGAGCATTTTCAGGTTGTATGGATTCTGTGATTCATACATGTAATGAATATTACATTATAATATTTTATGTACTAATATACCTCAATTTGTTCAAACAATATTCATTGCTGAATATTTAAATTCCCTTAAGTTTTTAAAACTGCATATACTGCTATGAAACCATCTGAACATATATGTATATATACAAATAGACACACCATGGGTTCTTTTTTTTTTTTGGAGGGGAGGGAAAGCAATCAGAGTTAAGTGACTTGCCCAGGGTACTTTAATTAGTACATGTCAAATGGGTCGGGCTGGATTTGAACTCAAGTCCTCCTGACTGCAGTACTGGCCTTCTATCTACTGTCCCACCTAGCCCTTTTTTCAATTTTTGGAAAATTATTATGTTTTATTTTGGGGGGGAGGGGCAACTGGGATTAAATGATTTGCCCAGGGTCACCTAGATTAAAATATGACATGCTATAGGATATGATATGATATGAGTGTGCTTAAAAAAGTTAACACTTCCAGGACATATAGCTGACAATGGAATTATTGGTTACAGGATATAATTATTTTTCCAGATTTTATTGTGTGTTTCCATATTGTTTTACACAAAAATTCTGTGAATTTGCAATTCCACCATTAAAGAATGACTGTGTCTGTTTTTCTAATCCTTGAGAACAATTAGTTTCCTTGACTTTAATCATTTTTTGGTCAATTTGACAGGTGTAATGTGGTTGCTTCAAAATTGTTTTAATGAGCATCTTTTAGATTAATGGTTGGGTTGAGCATCTTAAAAGTGATTATTAACAATTATGTTTCCTCTTTCAAACTATTCCTATATTCATGAATCATATATCCATTGTGGACTGGGAATAATTACTCTGGTGAGTTAATGCTTATACTTTTTTAGATGTCGTTTCAAAATCTCATTTTCACAGATTTTTTTTTTCATCTATTATTTTTCTTCTTTCAATTATTTTGGTTTTGTCATATGAAACTGGTTTTAAAGTAGCAAAATTTACTTATCCTTTTCCCAATAATTGTTTCCAATTTCATAATTTAAAAAAAGTTTTCTTGTATACCTAAAATACATACCATATTCCGTTTTCTTTCACTTTTTAAAAAAAATACCTTTCCTGGAGCAGCTAGATGGCACAGTGGATAGAGCACTGTCACTGAAGTCAGAAGGACCTCAGTTCAAATCTGGCCTCACAAACTTAATACTTCCTAGCTGTGTGATCTTGGGATAATTTTTTTAAAAGATAATATAAAAATACCTTTTCAAAAAATGATATGTTATACAACTGCTATTCCCTGCAGCACAAGGTTTAAGATGTGGGTCCAAATAACTTTCCCATAAAATTGACAAACAATAAATTCAATTATTTTGTCCAGTTTTTAAGAATATCCTTCCTACCTCCTCTTCATTGCAAAGACAAGGAAAATGAAACAATTATATACATGTGTAGTTAAGTAAAACAAATCCTGCATTAGCCATGTCCAGAAAAGAGAGAGAATATACTTCAACTGACACTCTAAGTTTACCACTTTTCTTTATGAAGGTAGTTAGCATATTTCACCATGATTACTTTGGAATTTGGGTTGATTATTACATTGATTAGAAATTCTCATGTTTTTCAAAGTTGCTTATGTTAAAAATATTGTAAATATTGAACAAATTATTTTGGTTTTGTTTACTTAAATTTGTATCCATTCATGCAAATCTTCTTGTTTTTTCTGAAACAATTCTCATCATTTCTTACTTCAAAATAGTATCCTATCCATTTAATATATTATAACTTATTTAGCCATTTCCCAGTTGATGGACACCCATTCAGTTTCTCATTCTTTGCCATCACACAAAAAGATATGTTATAAATATTGTTTGTACATATGTACATTTCCCTCCTTTCTTTGATCTCTTTAATGGATTGACCTAATGATAGTATTCCTGAATAGTGGAAAAAATACTAGCTCTAAGAGCAGCTAGGTGGTGGAGTAAATAGAGCACTAGCCCTGAAGTCAGGAGGATCTGAGTTCAAATTTGGCTTCAGACACTTAACATTCCTGACTATGTGACCTTGGGCCACTCAGTTAACCTCAACTACCTCAGCAAAAAAATAAAAAAATAAAAATAATAATAAAAAAAAAAGGACGCAGAAGATTTGGGCAGCTAGATGGTACAGGGATAGAGGAGCACTGGCCCTGAAGTCAGGATGATCTGAGTTCAAATCTGGTCTCAGACACTTAACACTTCCTACCTGTGTGACCCTGGGCAAGTCACTTAGCCCCAATTGTCTCAGAAAAAAAATACTAGCTCTAACTTTAGTGTGACAGGACCTGGCTTTGAATCCTATTTTTTCCCTCTGTGACCTTTGCTAAGTCATTAAAAAAATGACACTTTTTAAAGCTCTTAATTTAGTCTCTTCAAATAAAGTAGTGAGAATTGTCATTCTTGCTTTATCCCTATTGTTAATAGAATGGTTTCTAATGTTATTATATAGCATATCATATTGACTCAGCTTCAGATAGAAACTTCCTATTCAAAGAAGGAAAAATCCCACCATATCTATTACTTTTATTGTTTTTACAAATCAATAAATGCTGTTTTATCAAAGACTCTGAATCTATTGATATGAAATTTTAAAGCAATTTCATGGCATGTTTTCTAATTCTAGTAGTAATTCAGTCATAAGAATATTTTAAGGTTTACAAGTGTTCTAATTATCTCATTCATCCCTCAAACTTCCCTTTAAGATAGTTGCTATTATTATCCTGGTTTTAAAAAAGGTGTAAGCGATTCAGAGAGGATAAGTAACTTATCTAGAGTTACTCAGCTTAAGAATTAGTTAATAAATTAATAATTAAATTAATACAATTAAGAATTTGAAATCAGGTTTTATTGACTCTATCACTGTTTCCACTAAATTATGCTTCCTCAAAGAATTATCTTGATAGTGAAAGTTGAATTTATACCTGGAATGAACCTTGCACACATTCAGAGTAATTTTCTTAAAATATTGGTTTTTGTAACTATATTCATTAGAAAAATTAGTCTGTAATCTGATTTTTGAGTATTAATTTTATTTGGTTTTAAAATCAGTACCATATTTGCATTATAAATAGTATTGGGGTTCATCTTTTCTCTATTTGTGAGTGATCTTTGTATTATCTGCTACTGGAAAACTTGAAAGAACTCCATTGTGAAATTCTCCAGACAGAAATTTCTCTCTCTTATAATTGTGCAATGTTTTGATAACTTTTATTTTTCTTTGCTGCAATGGTTTAAGTTATTCATTTATTCTTACATCAAAGAAATTCAGACTTTGTAAGATATGTATCTATTTCCTTTAAAGTCTATTGGTATATAGTTATGGTTAAAATTTACTAATCATATTCTTGATTATCTTTGGGTTTTATATGATAACTTATTTTTCATTTGTGATTTTATAAATTTGTACTTTTTCCTTTCTCTTTTTTTGGGGAAAATACTAAAGTTTTCACATTTTATTGATCTTTTAAAATCTGTAGGCTTTATTTTAAATTTTATTGTTATTTCATTTACTACTCTATATTTACTTTTACAATGACAATTTCTTTTTTAAACTTTCTTTTAGGTTATTGCTTTCTTCCTTTTATAGTATCTTTAGATAACAAGTTTAATTCATTTATTTCCCTTTATTTTTATATTATATAGGTATTTCATTTGCTTTCTCCATTCTAATGACTTTCTAGAATGTAATTTTTCCATATGTAGATTATTATCATAAAATTTCTATTTAGATGATAATGTAAGTATATGGGTCTATACTTTCGACATATTCACTATTGAATTTGTTACTCATAATAAAATCTGATTACCTCTTTCCCCCATGTTTTTGGTATTTTACTGTTCTTCATTTCTCATGAGAATTGATTTTTTAATGCATTAAATTTTTTGCTACCTTCATAACAAACTTTCTCTGTGTTTACTCAATCTAATTTGGCTGCCTTGTGCAACTTTCTTTTCTTTAGTAAAATTTCCAGTACTTTTATAAAGGTAGTTGAAATATGATGCTAAGAAACTAAATGTGAAGGCTCCATTGTTCTTAATGACGAAGTTTCTTTTAATGTTTCCAATTTCTCTCTAAATTAAAAACAAGTCTTTTTTAATACCAATATTCTTCTAGAGATGTAATATGAATTTATATCATAAAGAACTGAATTTGAGGATTACTCAAAGGGTAATTTAGAGGTACATGGTTGGAATAAGTGGCACACACATGTTATAAGCAAGAAATTAAGGAGAAACTGTCTAATGGGAAAAAAAAGAGCAAAAAGGAAGGAAGAGAAAGAAGGAAGGAAGGAGGAAAGGAAGGAGAGAAAGAAGGAAGGAGAGAAGGAAGAAAGGAAGCAAAGAATGATATAAGGGAGGAAGGGAGGAAGGAGGGAGAGAAGGAAGGAAAGAAGTAGGAAAGGAAGGAGGAAGAGAAGGAAGGAAAAATGGCAGGAAGTAGTACAATAGAATTGAAAAATTGGAAGGCTATGTATTGAGAGTAAAGAATAACCAGTAATCAACCTGAGGTATTCATTTGTATTTTAATGATGAGAACAGACCTCAAAAATGATCAACGGTTTATTGTGTAGCTTCTGTAATAATTTGATGGAAAGACATGTTTGGTGGAGAAGTATAGATGGGTCATGGTCTGAATCTTAGAGAAAATAGCTACATCAGTGGGCTAAGATATTTATTTGATTACAGCTATTTGGAGTAAAAGAGTTTGGACTTGGGATCCAATGGTATTATTTATTGTTGATGAATTAATTTCCTACATCAATGCTCATTTTATTTGCTACTATTAATAGATGAAACAGTTGTAGAATATGAAGATTAATTTTATATTCTCTGTATAATATCAAGAGGAATGAGAGACTGACTGAAAACCAAGTAAATTCATTACTTATAACAATAAATGTGAATGATCTTTCTCCAATTTAAATAAAAGGAGATATAGAGTAATGGATTTTCTTATAGAAAACACATTTGATCTAAAAAAGATACAGTTAGAGTAATATTTAGGTTTGTCTAAAATATTTTATATTAACTACAAGTTCAGTAAATGTGGAGTACCATTACAGGTATCTATTAAGATAAAATTTATGTTAGAAGTAAAAATAAGGGAGCCAAGAAGGATTTAAAAAATTAATCTTCATATTGTACAACTATTTAATCTATTAACAGTAGCAAATAAAATAAGTTGTAATATAACAAGTTTATTTAGACAACTGTAACTTATATTTCCATGAGTTTTAATTCCTGTTTTATGATAGAAGTTTTACCATTTTATTATTAGCTATTTTTCTTTTTGTAATATTCTGCCCCTTCTTTTGTTTGGTTTCTTATCCCAGCCCCTCTCTTTGGTTAGTAAATGTGGATATATTTTAGTGTTTTTTATTCTTTTGCATATATACTTTTAATCTGAAAGAGTGGTTTGAGTATTTTGGGTAACATTCAGTTTATAAACCTTATTCATATATGAATGGATATATTAATATTCATTGCATGTATTAGTATATGTTATTCATACACAACTCACATTTATGAATATATTTGTGTATTATTCACACCCAAATATGTTCATATGTATTACTAATATATTTCATTAAAGTATTAAACTTTCTTAAGGATAAAATAAATATAGTTTTATTTAGGAAAATACATATTTTGCTCAACAGAAAAGATCAAATGCAAAAATAACATCCATATTTACTAAAAATAAAGTCTTTAATAGAAAAGAGACATGAGAGAGAGAGAGAGAGAAAGAGAAAGAGAGAGAGAGCTGAGGGAGGGAAGAAAGGAGGGAGGGAAATAGAGATAGAGGATAGGAGGAAACAGAGGGAAGAAGAAAAAGAGAGAGAGGGGGTGGGAGGGAAAAGAAAAGGGAAGAAGAGGAAAAGGGAGAGAGAGATGGAAGAGGGGGAGGAAGGGAGGGAGAGAAGATATAATAAGGAAGAGAGGGAGGGCAGAAGAGAAGGAGGGAGAAAATTTTGTACTTGAGATTGCCTGATATTTTTCCTTTTGTTTTTCATCTTTGTTAATTAAATTTCTGGTGCTATTAGGAAATATGGTATATATATATATAGACCACTTCTCATATGATTGGAATACAGAACTCTAAATGAGAAAATACTTCTTACAATATATATCTGATATGTGTATACATATATATGTATACTATATGACTGTATATAAACTCAAATATAATCAGTTGTATGATTTACTTTAATTAACTTGGATGTTTCATTTTGGGCTTGTAGGAATCTATTTCACTGATTTTTTTTGTTAATGAATTCTTTCAGGTTTTCTATGTATTTGAAGAGAAATATGTTTTCAATTGGTTTGATTATGTCTGGGGGGCATACAATTATGGGGTCCAATTCTTTTAAGACTTTTATATATTTTATACAACTCTGAGGTTTTTCCTTTGTTGCTTTAAAAGTTACAATTAATTAACACTGATATTTTAAACAATGTAACTTTCCGCTGTTGTTCTTGAAGATTGTATATACCGTATAGTATTTACTAATTCTACTTGCTAAATTCTGTGTTTTAGCTGAGCTGTCTTCTCCAATTTGGGAATTTTTTCTCCCATTATGTCTGTGAACATCCTATTTAATTTTAAAATGTTACATTTGGTTTTTGATTTTTTTTCCATTAAATTTTGTTCAATTTCATTTGTTTTCTTCTTTGGGGCTTCCATGGATATGGGGTGTGTGTGAGTGAGATTTAACAAGCTATAGTGACTTCCTATTGTCTCTAATATCACTTACAAATGGCTTCATTTTAATTTTCAAGGACTTCACAAACTGGATCCAAAAGCCTCAAGCAGATCAAACTAGCTGTGCCTCTCTTCTCCACACTGCACTCTATATCCTCTCTGTAGGTCTCTTCACTGACCACTTTCAATCCTGGGAAAACCTTCTTTTCTTCACCTCCACTCCATGCATCCCTCATTTCCTTCAAGCTACTGCTCCATTGCCATCTTATACACTAGGACTTTCTGAAACTCCTGGTATTTAACTGACTCATTTATTTTGCATTATTCTTTATGTAATTATATATGTCCATGTTGTCTCTCCCCAGTAGATGCAATCTCTTTGAAAGAAGGCTATGTTTCATTTATTGTTTTTATCCCCAGCAGTTTACAATGTATAGTTAATAATAGATATTTAATGTCTGCTGATAACTGATCAATATCACAATCTTTATTTTATAGGTAAAGAAACTAAAGGCAGCTCAGATGATCTCAATCTTTCCCCTCCATATCAAGGATCATAAGATTTGTCTCTCTGATACCCTCCTAATGTTTGTATATTCTGGTTTTTGTCATTTCTTTTTAAATTGCTACCATTCTCTTCTCTCTGGATTAAGTTCTCTACCACTAGCTCGGCCTTGAGGAGATAATGATTGTTAGTTTCCTTTGCTTTCTTACCATGATCTCAAGAAATAGCACATAAACTTTTATTAGATTTTTAAGGGTTATTACAATACACCACCTGTTGTGATTCCTAACTCTGCCACTTACTACCTTACAGTGGGTAAATTACTTAACTTCCTAATGACTCCATTTTTTTCCATCTATAAAATGATGGGGTTGTACTTGAACATATTTTTGCTCTTATAACTTCAAAATCCTATGAGACAACATAAAAAGGGAGAGTCCCTTCCTTTTTTGCTTTGAACCTATGATTTTCTTGGTATAGGGAACTCCATCTACCATTATAGAGCAGGTATTATTCTGAAATTTATAGTCTGAGCAGATAAGCTGAGGAACTGAGAGTTTATATATTTGCCCAGGATCATATAGCTAGTTTCTGTTAAAGGTAAAATTTCAATCTTTCTCAGGCTTCCTTAGTCAGAGGGCAGCTCATTTTTTAAGTTCAAGGTGAATATTTTTACACTGTAGAGGCCAAATAATTCTGGTCCTCTAAGCAAACTGGGAAACCAGACCTTCTTTCTTAATTCTCTTTTCTTCCTGCCATCTTCCTTCCATGCCTTATGCTAGAAATAAGACTTGGGGGCATATAGAGTTGATTTTTCCCCCTTTTAATCAAAGTATTAATTAGAAGCCATGTGAGTCAACCAATCAATAAACATTTATGAAATATCTACATATACTGTGTACATGTGCTAAACTTTAAAGATACAAAAAGAAAAAAAGAATTCCTGCTACTGAAAGCTCACAATCTAATGGGATATTCCATAAGCAAACAAACATATACAAATAAGCTATATGCAGGAAAAGAGAAAAAGAAATAAAGGGAAGACACTGGAATTGGGAGGAATTAAGAAAAGCTTTCTGGAGAAGGTGAAATTTTAGCAGGAAGCTAGAGAAGGCAGGAGGTAAAGATGAGGAGGAAAAACATTCCAGATATAGGTGACAACCAGTGAAAATACCTGGAGCAGAGACATGTTTCTCATCTAAGTTATAAAAAAGACTAAAAAGGTGGGTAAAGGGTACTAGGTCACAAACGATATTTTTGTATTTGGTCCTGAAAGAATCCCCAGTATAATATGTCCAAGTGGTCATCTCACCTCTGCCTGAAGACCTTCAACAAAGGGGAATTCACTACCTCCTGAGGCTGCCCATTCCATTTCTGAATAGCTCCAACTGTGAGGAAGTTTTCTTGATATCTAACCTAAATGTTCTTTCTGCAAATTACCTTTGGTTCTTCCCTCTGGAGCCAAATAAAGCCAGCCTAATTCTTTTCACATGACAGATGTTTGTATTTGATCCATGGAGCCACTGAATCCACTGAGTATGGAGGTAACATAGAAGTACTAGAACTTTGAAAAAATAACTTTGGTAGCTGAATGGAAGGTAGTGGAGAGAAACTTATGGCAGGAAAATCAATCAGCAGGCTATTGTAGTAGTACAAGTATGAGCAGTTAAAGGCCTGAACTAAACTAGTTGCAGTATCATAGAAGAAAAAAGGATATATTCAAGAGATATTCTAAAGTGAAATTATCAGGCCTTGGCAACAAATTGGATATGAGAGAGAGAGAGATAGCAAAGAGTTGAGGAGGATTCACATATTGCAAATCTGTGGACTGGGAGGATGGTGGTACCCTAGACAAAAATTGAGAATTTTGGAAAGGGGAAGTTTTAGGGGGAAAGACAATGAATTCAATTTTGGACATGTTGAGTTTAGAGTGTGTTTACTAGACATACAGTTTAAGATGCCTGATGGATCTATGGAGGAGTGAAACTAGAGGTCCGTAGAGAGGATAAAGTGGGGTAGTTAAATGTGAGAATTATCAGCATAAAGATGATAATTTAATCCATGGGAATTAATGAGAAGTCACAAAGAGGGAAAAGAGAAGAATTCAGGATAAACCCCTGTGAGACATCCACAGTTTGTGGATGAGGATCTAGCAAAAGAGACTGCGTAGAGGTCATATAGATAAAGAGGAAAACCAGGAGAGAGTAGTATCCTGAAAACTCACGTCTTATGACTTTAAAACCTCTGCCTGAAGACTTCCAACAAAGGGGAATTCACTACCTCCTGAGGCTGCCCATTACACTTTGGAATAACTCTGTGAGGAAGTTTTCTTCATATCAAACCTAAATTTTCTTTCTGCAAATTACTTTTGGTTCTTCCCTCTGGGGCTAAATAAAACCAGCTTAATTCCTTTCACATGACAATCGTTCAAAAAAGTGAAGAAATAAAACTCCCTACTATTCTATCTTATATCTCACCAAGTCTTCTCTTTTCCAGGTCAAATGTTTCTATTCTTTCAACCAACTCTCATCTGAGATGAACAAAGTTTCTTCACCATTATGGCTGTCCTCCTCTGGGCACTCTCCAGCTCACTTATTCCTAAGTTGTGGCACCCAGAATGAATATAATACCCTAGATATGGGATACTCAGTGGCTGTAACTTTTCCGGAGAAGGTTGATTCAGAAGAAAGTTTAAGTTACCTTGAGACTCCCAGGATGTGCTTGCTCTCTTTCTAAGTTGGGTTCTGGGCTCTGACTCGTTGTCGTCCAGTAACCTTTCCCTGACTCTCAAGTCAGTGGTTGAGATGTGATATTAGATACTTGTCCCCAGGTAATTCCAAACACCCCTTGGCTTTTCAGTTGCTCCTGATCACTTTCTCCCCATATCTATACGCATTAAGCAGGATGGCTTATTTTAATTTCAGATCACCCTTAGAAAAAAATTTTAATAATAATAATTACATAAATAACAGATTCTGGAGAAAATATCCATGAGATTGGGGACTCCACTTGACACAAAGGTAAGAAATGTGCCGTATTAACAATGACTCTGCTTCTTAATCCAATGAATATTTCTTAAAGATCTCCTATGTTTTTTAGGGGTAAAAGCATTCAAAGTATTATCCTCAAGTAGCAAACACACCAATAATAACAAATTGATAAGTCCCAAGTCTCCCTAATTGTGCATCTAAAGCCTTTCTTCACATTCCCCAGACATGACATACTCATTTGTTCATGTCAAATATCTTGACTTGTACACTAAAGAATACTAAAGCCTGCCTAAAGTCAGAGCAAAGTTGCTTATTGTTTGGCCTTGGCTCACCTACATACAACATTTAAAATCCCATTCAAGTAAGTTCATCACAGAGGAGCCCAGGAAGGGAGAGAAGTTATCCGGCAGGTGAAAAAACATAAAATATTTTGGATACTGCATACTTTACCAGTTATGTCATGCTGTTTGAATGACTCACTGTAGATCTGATACTGATTTGGACAATGTTTCTTCAGCCATTTGCAGACATCCTGCTGGGTCCACAGAGCCACTGGTTTTGACAGCTTCACTGTGCCAGACTATAAACACAGAAAAGAAAAAGAAAATCCATTAAAACCAGCACCCTGCTTTGAAAAGTACTGCCATGCAATGAAATTCATTTCTAATTCATTAATTCATTGGTTTATAAGCTATAAAGCTGCAATGGGCTTTTGAGATGAACTCATCTAAGTCCTGAATTTTACGGCTGGAAAATGGAGGACCATACACATAAAGTTACTTCTCCAAGGTCAACCCAGGTAAGAAACAGTGAGGCAAAATTCAACAGTGGTTTTTACACAGAAGCCAGTATTCTTGCCACACCACCACTCTATCTCTCCCATTCAATTCAACTCAATATCTAACAAGTATGTAATATAAATAAGAATGACAAACAAGGATGAAAATGGCAGGGTACTTGCCTATGGAGCTAAAACTCTAAAAACAATAAATAAATGAGTTTGATGCAAAACTGATTTTGAAAAATGCAAATGATCATAAGAACTGTAATAACACCTTCCTTTTATAGATTAAGAAATTGAGTCCTGAATAAAGTAAAGTCACAGAGCTGAGAGATGGGACTTTAAATCCAGCCATCTTTCATGACATCAAAGTTCTAGCAATGTAAAATTGAAGAGGCAGGACAGGTGGAGGAGAAGGAGAGAAAAGAGGGAAGGAGAAGAGAGAAAAACCATTTACATCTGAGAAAATTAGGAGAGAAAATAAAACCGTACAAGGTTCTTGAAGGATTTTGGAAGGTAGAGATCTAGAAAGGAGTTCATTATAGACATGAAAAAGGTAGGAAAATGTCAGTTAATTCAAACATAGTTCATCCAGTAGAAGGGGATGGTCTAGGGTGCTTACAGACTATCTGTAGTAAAATCTTAATCTACAGCACTCCAGGAAGAAAAGGCAGCTACATAGTCAATAGGGAGGTTTAGTTGATATAAACAGAGGATTACAAATTTAGAGTTTAAAGGAATAGTAGAGGCCATTGCATCTACCCCTTTTCATTGTACAGATTAGGAAATTGAGCCATGGAGAGGTGGATTGCTTTGTCCAGAATTAACAATTAGTTTGAGGTTCGATTTGAGCTTCGATTCTTGAATCTTAGGCTGATGCCTTATCCATAACACCTTTGTATGTAAAATATATATTACTGAAGGTAAAGTCCTTTATGAACATTAATACAAATTATCTTTGATATTTGTTACTTTGTAAATTTTTTGATCTATCTAATAATATGTCACATGATTTTAGTAAAACTATCTACCTAGTTCATAATTCTACTGATTACCGTATCATTCAAAGAGGCTTTATGAAAAAGCAAGGTTTCTCTCCATTGTATGGTCTTCAAAGGCTATGGTTTCCCTTCTACTGATGACCTTCAATGTACCCTGAACACAATTTAGTATTAGACCAAATTACTAGACAATTGCTAGAAATGTCTCCTTTTCTCCAAGTTAGAAAGGAATTCTTCAGCTCTCCTACCCTGACCCCCCACACTTCAGTGCCTTAAGAAGGCACTCTGGAATGAAATTCCTGATTGCTAGAATTATTTGCCCAATAGTGTTCAGTGTTTGCTAAAACAAAACAAAACAAAAACACTGCAGTTTTGTGTTCTAACACAATCCAAGCCCTGTGATAGTCTATTTATCAAGCCATCTTGGAGTGTGTATGATAAATGAGAAACATTTTTCCCCAAGTTTCAGCACTGGCCTGATGAAAGAAGGGATTGGTACTTGGTTCATTATCTCGCTTAGTGCAAAAACTTGCCAACCATTTGATTGGCTCTTTCACAGCCTATAGGAATGCTTTTTTGTTATGACTAAGGCTGACTTCCTCAATGTCTCAAAAGACAGATGATCTTGCTGGCATAGGTATTCCCTCCCTTGATGCAGATCACAACCCCTTACATGCCCTAGTGGATGCTCTTTATGAGCTGTTATGACTGAAAAATTAATCATCTGAGAGCTTGCCTTCTAGCGCTCTGTTGCTCTATATTTAACACCCCATACTAAGTCCGTTGTCAGGCTTGCATTCAGTGCCATTCCAGATTTGTAGCACCCACCAGAACTTGCATTCCACTGTCTTAGAATCAATTCCACTTCTGGAACCAAGAGATAGGGAGGTTTAACCTCCATGCCATGCTGAGACATTGAAATGAAATGTCAACAGAGGAATACTGACATATTACATGAATAATTTATATAGCTTTAATAGTCATTCAACAAGTATTTATTAAGTGCCTACTTTCTACCAGACACTGTGCTAAGTGCTGGAAAAAACAAAGAAAGGCAAAAGACTCCTGAGGAATTCATGTCTAAAGTTTCGAATAGTGACTTGTCCTATTGGACATTTCCCTCCAATATAAGAATCAGTCCTTCATAATCATGATCAACTTTAAAAGCTAATGATTTGGTTCATCATTTAATATAATTTTAGTTTAGTAAAACAGACTTTCTCCTGATTATAAGTAATTTACAATTTCAAATTAATTTTACACACACACACACACAAACACACACACATAAAATCCTCCCAATAATTCTAATTACCAACTACAATGTTTTTAAAGTCTCCATTTTATGGAACTCTGTATAACATTTGACACTATTGACAATTTCCTTCTATTGATTCTCTCTCTTCCTTTAATTTCAGTCTTTATCCCATACTTTTGTTCCTCCTTCTACTTTGCTAACAGCTTCACTCATTCCCAACCTCTTAAAGTGAATAATCTATCCTTGGATTTCTACTCTTTTTTTGTTTCTCCCTTAGCAATATCACTTATTTCCTAAGTTTCAAGTCTCACATTTCATAGCTTCATTCCTAGTCTTGGCTTCTCTATAATTGGGTTTTCAACTAATTCTAAGGTATCTATATCTGGATTTTCCACTGTCACCTTAAAGTGAACACAAAACTGAATGGATTCTGAGGTCATTTCTGGTTCTATGACCCTAAATTTAATTGATGTTTTCCCTGCAAATATGTATGACAGAAAAAATAATCTATATAGAACATTCTGCAAACTTTAATGGACTGGATCAATATTTGCCAATATTCTGACTTTACTATTTCTATTATTGGCAACACCATTTATAACCTTCCATGTTTGAAACCATGGTGATATTTTGACATTTCCTCACGAATCATAGCTCACTAGGAATATCTTCACAATAAATCCTTGTTACCACCTAATTCAACTATCATTATAGCTTCACATTATAGCCTCCATGTTCTTTTCCCTCCAATTTTCCTTTAATTTCATTATTAGACTTATTTCTCTAATGTATTAGTTGTTTTATTCTTCTGCTCAGAAATCTTCAATGGGGCCAGTTGTGAAGGTACCTGCAATTATAGGGCACACCTGGAATCCTTGATACCAGGTAAGCTCAGACTAGTGGATCACTTGAGTTCCAGTTTAGAGGAGGGATGAAGTTGATTGTGTGTCCATACTAAATCAGGTACCAATATGGTGAGCCCCCGTTAGCAAGGGGCCACCAGGCTGCCTAAGGAAGGACAAACAGTCAAAACAGTAATATTGATTAATAATAATATTGGATCCAAAAGTGTCAGCTACATTTCTAGCTTGGGCAAAATAGGGAGATAGAGCTAATCTCACAAACCCAACAAAAATGCACACATACACACTAACAACAATAGCAATAACAAAATACCTACCACTATAACCACCATCATCAACTGGCCTTTTTTACTAGCTAACATAAAGAGCCTGAAGCCTTGTATCTGGTGTTGAAAGCCCTCTAACAATCTGGCGGTATCTTTCCAACCTTTTAATCAATTTTTGCTATTTCTCTCTACTTGCCAAATTAGATCACTCCAGCAGCTGAAAGCATTCTTTGCTTCCTTTCCCCCCTTGTTTTATTGACAATATTCTCTGTATCATGAATATCTTCCCTATTTCTCTCTGCCTCCTAATTTCCTGCTTATCCCTTAAAGCTCAACTCAAATGCCAACCTCTCAGATAAAGACATCTCTTACATCCTAGTCTTTTCCTTGGAATCTTAGCTAGCTCTTTATTCAGCACTGCTCTAAAGCACTTATTATATGATATTTTATATTACAGTTATTTGTGCCTATCTTACTTCTCTTAATAACATAGATGCTCCATGAGGGCCTCATCTAAATGTTGCACTGCTCCCTTATATCTAATACAGTGTTTTAAATCTAAGAGATTATTTATTAAATATTGAGGGAATAAATGAATGAATTGTGTATAACATAGCAAAAGTATGATGCTTTTAGAAATCTGAAATGTAAAAAAAGCCCCAGGTAAGGGGTAAAATTTATGACTGATAAATTGGATTTTTTGCACTTGAGGAGAATTCATATGATATCCTTGCATTTCCTCTCTCCTCTTGTTCTCCTCTTAGGGCAGTCCCTTACTCAATTGTGAAACAGAGCTTTGCAGAATGATATTATTGTTCATCCTTCACTGTTGAAGAAGGCCAATGAGATAAATGTGATGGATGGTGTCTTGACTGGGAAGTGAGTTGGATGTAAGGCAGAAATGAACAAAACCATCAGCCTCCCTCTCTCCTTCAGATCACTGAAGTCCAGTGAGTCAGCATGACTGACTTCTGCTGCCTTCATGGTCATAGGAACAAATTGTCCTCATGCACCCCTTCCACGGGGAGAGCGCTTCACATGCTTGGGATAGGTGTCCCCCTAACACCAACAGTTTTAAAGACTGTGGGTTACCCTCTATCTACCTGGCTTAGCCCTTCAGCTGAGGCAGTTCACCAAAGGTGTGGCCATTGGTATGCTACAGCTACTTGGAGACAAAGATAAGAATTTCTCTGTGGAGAGTCTGATCATCAAGGGCTTGACTCCAAACTCTCTGAATTATTTTCTATTTATCCTTTATATAGCCTATAGCTTTCTTTGTCTATACTTGTTTGCATGTTGTCTCCCAATTTGATTTTAAACTCTTTGAAAACAGGGATTATCTTTTCTTTCTCTTTTTATCCTCTGAGTCTAGCACAGTACCTGGCATTTTAGGTACTTAATAAATGTTGGCTGATAGATTGATTTGGAAAGTCCCTTTGCAGGAAAGAAGATCCCCATTGATATCTGTGGACAAGTAAGAAGTGAGATATAGAAAAAAGAATAAACTGTTTGCAAAACATGGAGTTTGCAAAAGCATGGTGTTGTCTGATTTGGCAAGTAGAGAGAGGTGATGAAAAATGATATAAAGCTGAAAAGATGCCACCAAATTGTAGAGGATTTTCAACCCCAGGCCCAAAGCTTCAGACTCTTTGCTACACAGTGAAAAGACTGGTTTATGATGGTGGTGGTAGTGTTGTGTACTTTGTTATTGCTATTGTTGTTATTTTGTGGATGTGTGTGTATAAATGTTTATTATATTACATATATATATACATACATGTATATATATATATATATACATACATACATACATATATACACACACACACACACACACACACATATTCTATACAAATTTTGAGACTAAATCTCTCTCTATCCCTATTTTGCTCAAACTAGAAATGCAGCAGTCACTTTTGGACCCAATCTAACTGTATGTTACTCAATATGACTGTTTTGACCTGCTTAGTTTGTCCCTCCTTAGGTTTAGGGGAGGGGCAGACTCCAGGGAGGGCTGGGAGCAGGAATATAGGCCATTCTTAAGATGGGAATTCAAGATACCACCCACAGCAGAAATAGACGAAACAGCATTCAACAGGAGCTTCTTCAACTGGTGTAGGAAGCTGAGTAAGAAAAGCTCCTTTTATTGAGTCTGCTGAGGAGAATAGTAGGATTTAAGTTATACCTTAAGCATTCACCGTAACTATAGGTCATCTTCAGATTTTAGCCAAGCTAGGGATATTGGTAAAAATATAGTCTGAGTTTGATCAATAGAATATTTGTTTTGTGAACATTTCTATTTTTTAGATTTTTCTATAAGTGGTAGTAAATCCTCAAAGATCTCATATCTTACCTATGCATTTACCTTTAGACAATGTTGCTTATTGCCTCCTGACAGTGAAGTAGGTAAAATGTATTATATCACACTCCTTCACTGTGGAATATAATAATAACATTGACAACAACAACAAAAAAGCCATAACAAGGAACTCTCAGGAAAACAACCACCCAGCATCAAAGATCAATCAATATATAAACGTTTATAAGGTATCTATTTTTTTTGCCAAGCACAGTTTAATGTGGCACAGTAGAGAGAATACCAGATTAGGAATCAAAGTTTCCCCTTGATAAATGACCTTGATAAATCACTCAAATTTTCTAGGCCTTAATTTCCTCATCCTCAGACTGGACTATATTACCTCAAGCTTGCATATAAGTTTTCACCCTATATCTTATGATAAAAAAATTAGTCTCTCTCCTTAATAAGACTATATTTCATCAGGAGAAACAAAAGGTTTATATACAAATTATAGATACGTTATATACATATATATATATACATTTAGATCTAATATTGTACATATAATATACATACATATATATGTTTATATGTGTGTAAGGATACATAAGTGAATATATATATATTATAAACACAAGGTAAATTTGATGAGGAGAATGCTGGGATGGGGAGTAGGGATATAAGGAAGGTATCATGCTTGTGGACAGGCCTTCCTTACCTCTGACCTGGACTACTATCATAGCTTCTGGCTGGTGTCCTTGCCTCAAGCCCCTTTCCTCCACTCAGCTGCCAAAGTGATTTTCCTAAAGGACAATTTCACCCCTACTCAATAAATCCAGTGTTTCTCTATTGCTTCCAGAATCAAGTATAATATTCAAAGATAGGAGGAGAGTACACATTGATGAGGTCCTGGGATGCACTAAATTATTAAAGTAATAAAACAGAAATCAGTTCATTTACTTATTAAATCAAGCAATACAAATAGAATAAAGGAAAGGAAAAGGATACCTTTTAAGTCCCAAAAAGGACACTCTGCCCTTCTTAACTAGAATATGATTATTTAGCTTCAGTTATATTAATCTCTGCCATTCTTAGCAAGTTTAAGCAAAGTCCCCACTGCTTTACTACCATGTTCATACTACTTTGTTATTTACTAGATCAACCCTTCCTAAATTAATTTAGTCACTTTACCTTCAAAATATTCTGATAAAATTTATTAACATTTAAGTGCTGGGTTGAAGGGTTCTGAAAACATCAAATACTCTTGAAATAAAATAAAACTTGGGAAAATATTGGTGCAAAGTGGATGGAATTTTGACTATTTTCATTAAGAAAAGTCATCACATGCGATAATAAGTATTTTTAAATCAGTCAGAAAATGTTAGAACTGGAAGGAGTTTAAGAGATTGTCTGAATCAGACAGATTTTTTTTTTTTACATTGTTGGGGAAGGATGGGAGCTAAGATTCACAGATATTAAGTAACTTGGCTCAAGGTCCTGATTTCCCTTAATCTAGTGCTTAACTTCGGTTGATTACCCCCAGATTTATCTTGTTTGTATACATGTGTTGTATATAAGACATAGTAAACACATATATTATATGTAATATGATACATGCTACATATTTAGACATGTGTCTATATATTCATGTATGTCTTTTTTGCATGGAATTGTGGGTACACTGTCTCTTTATTAGACTGTGAGCTCTTTTGTATCCCCTTAATAAATGTCATTGATTGATTTAATAAATGTTATTGATTAAGATCATACAACCGATTAGTGAATGAATAGGGTACTTTGTTTCCTTCCTTTATGCTATACTGACTGATATTCATAACTTCAAGTTCACCGTTTTAAAGCAGAAAATTTTTTTGATGTTGAAGTTTTCTCATTTATGTCTTATAAACTCTCAGAATGCTCTGTATACAATTTAGGGAAAGTTATACTAAGTTACTGAGAGCTGCAATGTCTTATGTTTACCCAGTTTACTTTTTTCATGGTTTGTCCTGGTGGTCAGTGTATACACTGGTCTCCTGAAAGTGACTATGAGAGCCAATGTAATCCAATCCTCCCTTTTCTTCCCAGCCATTCCCTGAAATGATGCTTTAGCAACCTGATTTTGTAAATGCCTTGATATACCATGAACACGTCTTCCAGCAAACTTACTTATCATATCATCATCCTACTTAAATATTATTTCATCCCAGGCCTCCATAAGCAGGAGCTAGATACTTTAAAAATGATCTTAAATAATGCACACCCACAGCCCCATACATAACACCCACATACACACACAGAGTGCATTTGTTTGTGGGTAGACGGAAGATTATAGTAAGAAGATTTAGCACACAGCAGAGATATTCCACTCTCCGCAAGGTCAGATGACTGTTCCTCAGTCATTTATTAAAGGGGGAGGCAATCTTCAAATTCTTTTATTTGCTTACAGTAAGAACTGCTCATGTGTCCTTTTCCCCCTTGAGTAGAAGTAAAAAACAAAACAAACAGATGCACCATTTCACAATGACTTTAAACAATGAAATAGGAAGAAAAGTTCATACTGACCAAGGATATGGTTATACAAAAAAAATATTAGAAAGAGGAACTGTTGTCAGTGACTTTCCATTTGCCTTATTCCTCTTTCCCATGTCCATGTACACCACAACATTCTCTTGATTTAAAACATGGGAACAGAGGGATTTGTTTTTTAATGTCCACAGAGAGACTACAGCACAATCTCCTTAGCATCTCTAGGGCAACATGTTGTGATACAGAGCAAAATTTCAGGCATTTGCTCTCAGAACTGGTTGTTGCATCCTCCTGTGGCTAAGGTCACAAATGAGATGCTAAGGCTTTTTAACTCTGTTCAGGGCAGTTAGATACATTATTGGGGAGAGGTATGAAAAATGAACTTTGTGAAAATAATCACACTTCCTGTTTCCTATTATAATTTCAAGATGCTTTATCCTTCTATTTCTCATTAGTCAACTTGGCAGTCTCCTATTGCTTCTATTTAAGTTCTCTGGCCCAGGTCTTTGTCTCAAGTTGTTCATAATCTATAAACACATTACAATGAAACAAAGAAGTATGATATTTAAACGAAACTTTGGGTAAATAATTTTGATAGTTAAAAATTCTTTTTAAAAAAGAAATGTTCACTTATTACTTAGTGTTTTGAAAAGCTAACTTTTCTTATTAATGACCTGGTTTTTCTTTTTAGGTCCCCAATGGAATGACAGAATCTTAGCTAAGTCTTCCCTCATTATTCCCCAAGTCTAGTATACTAGGAAAGGCAGTCAACCACTGCACAGCATCCATGTACTAGTACAAGAAAGTAGGGCTTTTTATGGCCAAATCTCAGAAAGTGATAAACATGTTTTCAGCGTCTCATTATTAGCATGTATTTGAAAACTCCAAGCATTGCCTAGTTCTTCCCTTACCATTCTGCAATGTCCTTTGCTTACTTCCCAGTCCTCTCTTTTACTGTCTTCCATTGTGTCATCTTATTCAAGGTTAGGAGAAAGGGGAAAAAACACACAGAAAAACAGATGTTAATGTCTATCTCTATATCCCTTAATGGTGCTTTATCAGCCCAGAATAAGGACATTTTGAGACATTAGAGGAAACAAAAGGAGGAAAAAAAGTTTTCTCCTGTGAAGAGATGCTTTTTCATGAAATCAATTCAAATTAATTCACAAATGCTAATATGCCCTTCTGTTCAACTGGATCTTGTAATTCATATAACCCACAATGTCCAAATTCTAATGGTTTTCTTGGGATTTGGGTAAGAAAACCCCCAGAAAACTCAACAATCTTAGATTTCATTTCTCAAAATAAAGAACAATAAAACCCTCCTTTTCATCCAAAAGATGCATGCTAGAAGGGTTCTAGGTAGTAAAATACAGTTTATTTCTTAGTTCTTTTAAGAGGAACTAGGTCTACTGTTAGATAATACCACCCCGCTTAAATAACCACTGCTTTGATATTAAAGGGGTATTGTGCATATACTACATTTGCGAAGCCAGTCCCCTCTTGATTAGGATAGGAAGCTTTTGATATCACTACTGGGTCAGTACTGGGAGACATTTCTTCCTTATGCAGGCCCAGACTGACATATGTAGGAGAAATTTGGATTTTTAGTGAACTACAAGTTCAAAACATGTTTCCAATATATTATGATAACTAAGAAAGTCACAAAGAGGAAAATCTAGGCTAAACATAAAGGGAAAATCTCCCAACAATTAGAGCTATGTTATAGTAACAATCCTCATACTTACACACGCTATATAGTATGTAAAACATTTAATATATATGATCTCATTTGATCCTCACAAAATTTCTGGGTATGGGTGACATTATTATGCTCATTTTACAGGTGAGAAAACTGACATTGAGAAATTCTAAATTGCTTGTCCAGGGTTACACTGTTAATAAGTGTCTGAAGTTGGATCTGAACCCAGAATTTCTTAAATCTAAATTCAACACTATCCATCATTATGCTGCATACATCCCTATTTACAAAGATGATTAGGAGGAAAGTGAAATAATTTATATTTTCTAAAATATTTAGAATCAACTAAAAAGCTATTAGAAATAATTCAGAATTTTAGCAAAGTTGAAGGATACAAAATAAATCCACATAAACCCTCAGCATTTTTATACATTACCAACACAATCCAACAGCAAGAGATACAAAGAGAAATTCCATTCAAAATAACTGTCGATAGTATAAAATATTTGGGAATATATCTACCAAAGGAAAGTCAGGAATTATATGAGCAAAATTACAAAACACTTGCCACAAAAATAAAGTCAGATTTAAATAATTGGAAAGACATTCAGTGCTCTTGGATAGGCCGAGCGAATATAATAATATAATAATATAATATAATATAACAATACTCCCCAAACTAATCTATTTATTTAGTGCTATACCAATCCGACTCCCAAGAAACTATTTTAATGACCTAGAAAAATAACAACAAAATTCATATGGAAGAATAAAAGGTCGAGAATTGCAAGGGAACTAATGAAAAAAAAGTCAGATGAAGGTGGTCTAAGTGTACCTGATTTAAAGCTATATGATAAAGCAACAGTCACCAAAACCATTTGGTATTGGCTAAGAAATAGACTAGTTGATCAGTGGCATAGGTTAGGTTCACAGGGCAAGGTAGTGAATAAAAATAGCAATCTAATCTTTGACAAACCCAAAGATCCCAAATTTTGGGATAAGAATTCATTATTTGACAAAAACTGCTGGGAAAACTGGAAATTAGTATGGCAGAAACTAGGCATGGACCCATATTTAACAACACATACTAAGATAAGATCAAAATGGGTCCAAGATTTAGGCATAAAGAACGAAATCATAAATAAATTGGAGGAACATGGGATGGTTTACCTCTCAGACTTGTGGAGGAGGAAGGAGTTTGTGTCCAAGGGAGAACTAGAGACCATTATTGATCACAAAATAGAAAATTTTGATTACATCAAATTAAAAAGTTTTTGCACAAACAAAACTAATGCAAACAAGATTAGAAGGGAAGTAACAAATTGGGAAAACATTTTTACAGTTAAAGGTTCTGATAAAGGCCTCATCTCCAAAATATACAGAGAATTGACTTTAATTTATAAGAAATCAAGCCATTGATAAATGGTCAAAGGATATGAACAGACAATTTTCAGATGATGAAATTAAAACTATTTCCACTCGTATGAAAGAGTGTTCCAAATCACTATTGATCAGAGAAATGCAAATTAAGACAACTCTGAGATATCATTACACACCTGTCAGATTGGCTAAGATGACAGGAACAAATAAGGATGAATGTTGGAGGGGCTGTGGGAAAACTGGGACACTGATACATTGTTGGTGGAGTTGTGAAAGAATCCAACCATTCTGGAGAGCAATCTGGAATTATGCCCCAAAAGTTATCAAAATGTGCATACCCTTTGATCCAGCAGTGCTACTACTGGGCTTATATCTCAAGGAACTACTAAAGAAGGGAAAGGGACCTGTATGTGCCAAAATGTTTGTGGCAGCCCTTTTTGTAGTGGCTAGAAACTGGAAGTTGAATGGATGTCCATCAATTGGAGAATGGTTGGGTAAATTATGGTATATGAAGGTTATGGAATATTATTGTTCTGTAAGAAATGATCAACTGGAGGAATACAGAGAGGCTTGGAGAGACTTGCATGAACTGATGCTGAGTGAAATGAGCAGAATTAGGGAATCATTATACACTTCAACAATGATACTGTATGAGGATGTATTCTGATGGAAGTGGATATCTTCAGCATAGGGAAGAGCTAATCCAATTCCAATTGATCAATGATGGGCAGAATCAGCTACATCCAGAAAAGGAACACTGGGAAATGAATGTAAACTGTGAGCATTTTTTGTTTGTTTGTTTTTCTTCCCAGATTATTTTTACCTTCCGAATACAATCCTTCCTTTGAAACAACAATAACAACAACAAAATTCGATTCTGCACATATATATTGTACCTAGGATATACTATAAGATATTTAATATATATGGGAATGCCTGCCATCTAGGGGAGGGGGTGGAGGGAAGGAGGGGAAAAATTCGGAATAGAAGGGAGTACAAGGGATAATGTTGTAAAAAAAATTACCTATGCATATGTACTGTCAGAAAAAAGTTATAATAAAATTAATTTAAAAAGAGAATGAAATGAACAGAACCAAAAGAATATTGTATTCAATATTGTTTCAAGAACAACTCTAAGTGAATAAGTTATTTTGACTATTATGAATACTCAAATTAAATACAAAGGACATATACATGAAATTCTTACTACATCTAGAAAAAGGGATGATAACAGAAGTATGTATAGAATGATTTTACATATATAAACAAATTTGTATCTGATGGTAGTCATCTCTAAGGTGTGAAGGGAAAGAAAAAAGGGAAAATTTCATTGATAAATTTATTATTAAAAATAGCAACTTGTACATAATAGATTTACAGTTTGATGTGCAATAATCTTTTGTATTCAATATATTATGGAAATGCTTGTTTTATTTCACAAATTAAGAGTGAATACAAATTTTTTTTTTTAAATTAAAGGACCATTCTGAGGAACAGTGAATTCCTTTCGGTGGAAGTCTTCAACAATGTTGTAGAGAGGTTTCTTTTTTCAAGTATGGGTTGAATTAGAAAGTCAATAAAATCCTTTTAACCATCAAATTCCATGAATCTTTGAAACTTTGGAACTCATACATTCAGTCATTGTTATTCTTATAACCTAAAGGAGAATCTCAGGTTGTACTAGTTTAGGTGGGAGAATAATATAAAATTTACTTAATTACAAGGAAACAAAACAAAACAAAACAAAACAAAAAGCTTAGAATAATCTGTAAGTACTCATGAATGGAAAGGATAAGTTTTCATTAACTATGGAATGTATCAATATCAGATTAATAGATTTTTAACCTGTGATCACCAAATCATAAGATTGGAAAGTAAAACTTAATAGATCTTGTAATTGAACTTCCCTCATAACATAGGGGCATTACATCTTTTACTACAGCCCATTCAGAGAATCACTGAACATCTGTTTGAGTTCTACCAGCGAAAGATGGTGCTTTACTCTTCAAGGCAGCTAATATTGGTGACCCTAAATTTTATTGTTATTCAAAAAGTGGCAACCAAAACTGGATAATTTAGACGAAGTCTGATGCATGCAGGGTCTGAACCAGTGTTCTTCTCTAATAGTAGGAAGACTGTTTTAGCTCCTCACCCCTTACCCCCTACAGTCACATTATCCCATTATACACACACACACACACACACACACACACACACACACATATATATATATATATATATATATATATATATATATATATATATATATATATATATATATATATATATATATACATATATATGTATATATATATACATATATGTATATAGGCATATATATACGTATGTATGTATGTATGTATGTATGTATGTATGTATGTATGTATCTATTGCTTTTGTGGTCAGGAAAAATCCCCAGGTCTTTCTGACATAAATACTTTCCAGTCCCTGTATCTTCTCTTCATTATACAAGTAATTTTCTCAGCCTAAGAAAGACTTTACACTAATTCTTGCTAAATGTGATGGTGTTAGTTTCAATCTACCTCCCTGCCAAAATGTTCTATTCTTCTTCGGTCATCCAATGAATTAGTTCTCCTTCTTAGCTTTATCTTATGAAAACTTAATAATCTTGCCATTATTCAACTTGTTAATATAAATGATGAGTAGGACAAGACCAAGGACAGAGAACTGTAGTATGTCACTAGAGACTTCCTCATACTGACACTGAACTATTACTCAACCAGACACCAAATCTGCCTAACTGTCTTATCATTCATAACACATTTCTCTATCTTGAGTAATTTTCTTAAATGCCATGATTAAAACCAGATACATCATGTCTATGGCATTCTTCTACTCATTAGTTTATTAATTTTATCAATAAAAGGGATGAAAATTTTAATATGACTTATTCTTACTGAACCTTAGCTTTTTCTAAGAGATTATCTTTTTTTCTAAGTAATAAGGACAGTAATAATAGATGAAATTTATTCAATATTTTGGCTATATCATCTCAATGATCCTCATACAACCCTATGAGATATTGTAGGTATCATTATTCCAGTTTACAGATAAGGTAACTAACACTTAATGAGATTGGGTTCAAGGTGAATAAATTTGTGTCAAAGGCAGGATTGAAATCCAGATCTCTTATGACTATACATCTAGTACATTTCAAAATTGAAAGAACCCTTAAAATATAAATTCTATGCATAGAATCACTTACTGCAATGATTCCTACTTAGCAGTTGGTGAGCCTTAGGGGGCTTGCAACAATAGTCCAAAGGATTAGTGCTAAAAATCATTTATGGTATTTTAAATAGTAAATAACTGTAAAGAACATTTTGAGTAGTATATCAAATTATCCCAGGGGTTCACAGGATCTTTTTTTGTGGTTGTAGAAGATGGTTCACCCTTAATGGAGGGTCTAATTCAATTTAAAAACTTACAAAAATGGAAAATTACCTAATAATGACTTCCACTTCCTCATCAGCAGGCTTGCCTACTTACATTCATGATGCTGTCCTGAGTGGTGAGTCCCTGGCCAGGATGGCCATTTCATGATTGCTTCTAGCCATGATCACTTCATTTCTAGCTCAACTTGGTCTCCGGGTGGCTCTACCCCTCTCCTGGAAGATTTGCCCACTCCAAAAAGCCTCTTCCATGAGTCTCATTCTCCTATTTGATGAGCTGCTGGTTCTAATAGCCATTTCATGAGAGACCCCAGTCATTCTTCCTCTTTGGATTCTTACTGATGGAAAATATGTGATGAAGATGACTGAGTGAATAAGGTGCAAAAGATAAAAAACTGAGACAAAGTATCATTGTATAAGCAACCCCATCTGAGGGAAAAACAGGCAGAAATGAGAGGAAAGTAGAAGAATGAATAGGATGACAGGAAGGCAAAGCAGGGTAACAGAAAAGAATTAGGGAGAATCAGTCAAACATGTGGTAGACACAGGGGAAATTTGGGATGGAGAGAAAGACAGATCCTGCTTCTTCCTCAGATTTGGCTGTTACCAAACAAAAGCAAACATGTTTATCCATAATTACAGGCTGTTGTCACTGGTTCCTGGGTGAATCTCAGAATTTATTCTCCTATTACATCATTAGATTGAGCTCGGGTACAGCTGTGTGTTCCTCTCTCATCTAGAAAGGTGTTTACCAAGAACCCCTAAGAAGTTAAAAAGCAAGCAGCCTGATTCTAATGCAGGCAGAGTCATACATAAGGCTTCCTAATATCCATGCAAACAATAGAGCCTAAGACCAGCAGGCACCAGGGAGGACTATTTATAAAGGGCATTGACGCAATGGGGAAGCTCAACTGTTCATGCATTGCAATAAGGGTATCTGCACACCATTCCGGTAGGGGCTGGCACCTCCCAACCGCACTGGGTGACAAGTAATGGTTTCTAACAATAAGCCCTGGTGGAGGAAAATATAGATCTGCACAAGCAGCCAACTGGAAACAAGGCGTCTCTGGCACTGTGGATGGCATTGGTGATCAAGGCTTGCTAGTCCTGTCTATCAGACTGCATTATACAATCTGTCAAAGAGAATGTATCAGAATGGGGAGGGGAGAATCACACTATATTTTATGTCTTTACCAAACAAATACAGAAGAAAACCCCATCATTCAGCCCAAGGGAGTTCATGCTACCGGGAGATGAAAATGTTTACAAGTCATAAATACACACACACACATACACACACACACACACACACACACACACACACACACACACACACACACAATGTTCTGACTCATGCACAAACCTCAGCACATATCATCAAGTGATATAGGTAACTAAAAAATACAATAAAATTCCTGAAAAATGCATGCCTCAAATGTCTATGGCACGTGCCTTCCTTGGGAGAATTAAAATAGTTCCCAGTCAATCCTATTCATTCTTGTATTAGCTTTATAAATCTAGCAGGGATCCTCCCAATCCTATGCCAGAGTGAGGAAAAACAGGCTCACAGATGTGAGGTATGTGGTTTGGGAACATAATGATAAAGTCTCCTCAGGATTATCAATTAATATCCTATCCACTTAACCTTATAGCATTGCTGAATGTTATATATTCATATCTGAAAAGTAAGGCCGATGACCTCTTTATTTTTCTCATTTACCACCTGTATTTCACCATCACAATAATTCTAGCAAATAATTTCTTCATCTAAACTAAAAGCATCAGTATATTAAAAGATGGCTAGCATGTTCAAAGCAAGATTCAATAACATATTCATTTTAGAGACCATAAAGAAAGAACAAGAGGCGGTTGTGTTTTGGAAAATAATGGCATATTAATAGGAAGGTAGTTTTGGAACTGATCAGGGTTCAAATCCTATCTCTGACATATCTCCCCTTCCCTTTAAGCTGGGCCTTGATGAATGGGCAGGATTTGGGATTGAGTTGTCACCCTGCATTCATAAAGGGGTTTTCCCAATCTAGAGTGCCCTGTATCACTGAAATCACAGGTCCAGTCTAATGACAACTCAACTCTTTACTTCACCCTCCACCATTCAAACTGACTTTGTCACTTTTTATTCTTAGTAATCAATATTGCTATAAAGTCGTGCATTTGGACTTTGAAAAAATGAATTGTGTAAAAGATAAAGTCCTTTTTTTGTATTTAGAAATGTTCACTATAAAATATTAGGAGAATATATATATTAGAAATATCTGAAGGCAAACAATATGAATCAACAATATAGTATAACATTGAAAAAATGGTTAATGCAAACTTAGACAGCAAAAGGAGAAGCATAAACTAAAGCACAAGAGTGAGAGTCCTTCTAGTCTGCCCTGATCATACCAAAACTGGCATATTGTGTTCAGAGCCATGATTGAGAAAGACCATTAATTATCTGGAAAGATCACAGAAAAAGGAAACTGGGATGGAGAGATCATGCCATACAAGTGAAGACTTGGGGATGTTTGGCCAGAGAAGAGAAAATATGAAGAGGAAGGGATAAGTGCGGGGCTCTCCTATGGAAGAGAGATTAGACTTATTTTGTTAAAACCAAGAGGTTAGAACTAAGAATGATGGATTAAAAGTTGCAGACAGGTAGAATTAGGTTCAACAAAAGGAAAAAGTGATTCCTTTGTAATAAAGATAATCCTGAGTGGAATGGGCTATGTTGGGAGATAGTGGTACTCTCCTCATTGGAATTTCTTTTTATAACAATCTCTTTTTATTTTTCAAGATAAATGTAAAGATATTTTTCAACAGACAATCTTGCAAAACCTTGTGTTCCATTTTTTTCTCCCTCCTCACCTCCCCCCCTCCTAGATAGCAAGTAATCCAATAAGTTAAACATGAAATTCTTCTAAGTATATTTTCACATTTATACTACACAAGAAAATTCAGATCAAAAGGGAAAAAATGAGAAAGAAAAAACTAACTAACTAAACAATAACAATAACAAAGGTAAAAAATACTATGTTATCAGTCATTTTCACTCTCCCTAGTTCTTTCTCTGCATATGGGTGGCATTTTCTATTGCAAGTCTACTGGAATTGCCTTAAATCATTTCACTATTGAAAAGAGCCAAGTCCATCGCAGTTGATTATCACATAATATTTTTGTGGCTGTATATAATGTTCTCTTGGTACTACTCATTTTACTTAGCATCAGTTCATGTAAGGTTTTTCAGGCTTTTCTGAAATTAGTCCACTCATCATTTCTTATAGAACATATGTATTAAAGAAAAAGGAACCTCCATGTTAGTCATGTTTCAATTTTTCCCCCCCTTCATCATAAGCACATCACCTCTCAGTCAGGAGGTGAGTGGCTTGTTTCATCTTTATTCCTAATTTTATCATTGCATTGATCAAAGTTCTAAAATCTCTCGAAATTGTTTTGCCTTCCATAATATTCTCACTGTATGCATTGTTTCCTTAGATATACTCACTTCACTCTATATCAATTCAAAATGGTCATCCCAGTTTCCTCTTAAATGATCCATTTCAACAAGTTCATGTATTCCCTCAGCCTGTAGATTACACAGATTTGTCACTCAGGAAGGCTTTCTGAGAGACTAGTAGAGAGGGAAAGGTAGGATGACCAGTCAAGTGACACAGAGATAGATGAAGTCATTCCTCTAAAAACTGCATGACTTAAATCAATAATGGGATCTAAGAACCTCTCCTCTGGTCTATTAAAAGGCAAAAAGGACATTGAATTGAATTGAACAATCCAATGAAGTAAGCAGAATCTGAATAATAAATATAAGTAGGAGAATATAAATGAAAGATCTTTACTAAAAGGAAATCAAATTGAGTAACTAAAAAAAACAGCAGAGATATAGCTAGTGAACAGATGGATAATGTAACATAGCTCCTTTCCCCTTGGAAGGGATGAAGAGAAGCTATAATTGAAGAGATGGGGAGACACCCAGAAATAATGGTGATATAAATAACAAGACAATAGAAATTAAAAAAAAAAAAGTTTGTTAATCCCAAGCAGACACAACTTCAAAAACCTCTATAAATAATCCACATGACTAAGAGATAAAGTTGGAAGTAAAAGTTGTTATAAGAAAAGAAAGGAAGAGGACATTCTTCCTTATGACATCATCTTCTCAAGATAGTCTTGCTGCTCTTCCTTTTTTTCAATAGATAGCGGTCTTTCTGTGGTGATGAAGCACGGCTCTATGGATTTAGGAAGCAGTATCTACCAAGATGACTTAGATATTAAAAGTTACATGATGGTAAAGGGCAGTCTCCCCTTTCTAACAGAGAGGCAGAATGGGTGAAATGCTAAAATGGGAGACAGGAAGACTAATAAAGTTCAAATCCCACCTCAACTACTTTACTAGCGTGTTGTCTTCAGACAATTCCCTTAAATTCTCATCTTCTGTTTGTTTGTTTTAATGGGAATAGCAACTCTATTTACCTTACAGCTGACAGACTTATCTCATATTTTTTTACAGGAAAAAAATCAGTCTATTATCCATGAACCTTCTCCTCTTCCCCATCTCTTAACACTCAAATACTTCTTGCCACTTTCTTCTCCTTCATCCCTGTTTCATATGATGAAGTGATCTTACTTCTTACCAAAACTAACCTCTCTTGCTTAAGTGGTCTCATTCTAGCCTATTTCCTTTGACGAGCTGCTTCTATCATCCATACTCTTCCTTTTCTTCCTTTTTTCTTTCTCTTCTTCCTTCCTCCTTCCTCTGCTTGCTTTCCTTCCTCTCCTTCTCCTTCTTCATCAGGGTAAACAGATATTAAGTGTTAATTGTTTGAATCCATGTCCTCCTGACTCAAGGGCCCCAAATCGATCTAGTGTCACTTAGCTTCCCCTTTCACTTCTTTTTCAAAATCTTTCTGAATGCTGGCTCATTTCTAGCTTCCTACAAATATGACCATATCCCCTCTATGCTGAAAAATCTTCATTTGATCCTTCCATCTCAGCTAACTATTGTCCTTTATCTCTACCGCTCTTTGTAACTTCAAAAAGGTGTTTCCACTCTCTCTATTCTCATTCTCAGCTCCTTACATCTGAATTCTGATCTTATTCCACAGAAACTACTCTCTCCAAATTTACCAATAATCTCTTAGTTGCTACATTCAATGATCTTTTCTTAATCTTCAGTTTCCCATTAGTTTTCTATAGATAAGTAAATTCTAATTTAGCCCTTTCTTTACTTTTACTCTCTCTCTGTCTGTCTCTCTCCCTCCCTTCTTTTCTCCATCTCTGTCTGTCTCTGTCTCTGTCTGTCTCTGTCTCTCTCTCTGTCTCTCTTTGTCTCTGTCTCTGTCTCTGTCTCTCTCTCTCTCTCTCTCTCTCTCTCTCTCTCTCTCTCTCTCTCTCTCTCACATACACACTTCAGTCAAAAGAAGAACATTTGGTGTTCAAATTCTTTCCATTTTTAAAACTTATGTCCATAAAACCGAGTGATTTTGTCTAGGAAATGCAGCTCTTCATAAATAGAAACTCGTATTTCCACAGATCAGCTTCCCTTGTTTCCAAGAGTTAGGATTTTGAAAGTTAATCTAGGATCTTACACAGTGTTTAACAGTCTCTAAAAAGAAAAAAAAAATCCCTGACATATACATCAACCCTAAATTCAGAATCAAGGAATGAATACATATAGAAGATAAATAGAATGCAATTTCTGTACTTAGCAAATCATGTCCTCCTCCTACCTCCCCCCCAAAATCTGAACTATTCTTTCATGTTTTTATCCTCTCCACTGCCTGTTTACTCCCCTTTAATAAGTTTCTCCATTCATTTTTTATTCCATTTCCATTTTCCCTAGAATATATAGCCAGGGAGTTAAATTAAAAATCCTCACCCTCTATCTTCACATAGACATAATTTTCCATTTCTATTCTGGGCCCAATTCTGATCCCAGAGCCATTTGGTATTCCAAACAGGTACAAGGGAAGGCTGAGGATCAGACTTAACTTTTACATTTCTTTACTCCTTTGCCTTGAAAATATGTGATTTTAACACTGAAAATACCCGAACTACACAAAGGATATACAGCTCTGGGTACCTAGTACACTGAAATTCCTCTTCCTCCCTCCATGATTTTAAAGAAAAGCACAGAAAAGGATTCCAAACTAATTTTCCACCAATTCTTAGTTCCTCTATTACATTACTCTTCAATACCTTTTCTCCAACAGCAGGGCTCCTCAGTACAGTTTATTTAGGCTTATTGATTATGAAGCAGCAAAAATCTTTCACACAGCAAGCAATGCATGCCAGTTTTCCCAGCTATACTTTCAATCATATTATGTCTATTCATCAAAAGTGTTTCATTCCCTACGTCTTTCTAGAGAGTGAAACTAGTTTTCAACTTGCTGCTACTCTGAAAAGTGACCATAAAAAGTTTAAAATCTACAGATTTAATGTGCCTGACGTTTAATTTCATGCTCTGTTTGCCCCATTGTTCAAAGCAAACAGTAGTTAAATCTCCACCTCCAAAATATATTTTTAAAAAAGAAATTAAATTCATAAACTTGTGTATTGTGGAGTGGCAGGGCTCCATTTTCTAGAATAATATTGATATTTAAGGTCTGTTTTGAATCTAAAAATCAGGGAGATGTGTTGAACAATGATTTACAACCCGACACATCATCTTTACAGGTGCTATTTACAAAACTTTCCAATTTCCAGGGTTAACATATTCACCCATATTTCCACATTTTTATTTATCTTCTACTTTAAACAAGACTACTGTACTCTGAAATGACAAAGGACTAGAGAGGAGGGCAATACTAGAAGCAGAAAAAAGTGATTCTGCATATTATAATTCAAATTATTTAAGAGACACTCAAAACAAGCAAATAATTATTAATAAATGCGGATGTCTATTCTGTGCCTGGGAGCATGCATAGATTTTAAATCTGCAGAAAAGTGGACCCTACTTAACCCTGAGAAGTTTTACAGGAAAAAAAAACTTTTAAAGTATAATCACTAAATCGCTACAATGAAAACCAGACTAGAATAGACTTCAACATAATGATAAGAATCTGTATAATTAAGTAGTTATTTGGTGGACCAAAGGATTCCCTCATATATAGTTTCCCATCAAAACTAGTCATTAAAAATCTCTGTGTATATAGAGATAAAGAAAATCTGGCATAGCTAGTTATAAGCACTGTGAAGACTACAAAAAATAGAGATCTGAGCAAAAAGAATAAAAATAAAAATTACAAATTGTTATGCTTCATTGAGTGTGAACTAAATGCTTCTCTACATATAGATGGATTTTCTCATAGTGATAATAAAATTTTTAATCTGCACAGAATTCTAATATCTAAAATGTAACCTACTATCAACCCTTGTAATCACGCAGTATTAATGATTCATGTTTCTTTTTAAATTTATTGCCATTATTTAAAGACTGTCAATGGAGTATACCCCATATCCTATAGCTAGATGGACCAGAAGTCAAACAATATGACAGTTAAGAATCTAAAACTTAATAAAATGAACAAAGCAGGGAAAGACCTTGAGGGGCTGGCGATGAAGACAAGGTAGAGACCATGTTGGCATATTACATGTAAGAGAAATAGAATGTCAAAATAGGAAGAGCACCAGAAATGGAAGATCAAGATCAGAATGACCTCATTCCTCTAGATGCTGTCCAGTTTAACAATATGGTATCTGGGGCCTTCAAGCTGTATACTACATACTCTATGGGGTATGATCATGGTAGAATACAGTGGGACTATTATATCCTTCTTCCCACAAGTTATGTCTGTCTTAATATAGTCTAATATTGCATTTTTTAGACTGTAGTCCATCAGAAAAAGAAGTTCCACATCTTGATAAATCAGCTACTGCCTAACAATAAGCCTCCATCTTTACTTTCAAAGTCAATTTTTGAATGAGAACATAAAGTCTCAAATTAATATCTATTAAATTTCATCTTACTTAGCCCAATGTTGGAACCTATTAAGATCTTTGTAAATCCTATCATACAAAACTCCTTCAAAACTGTCATCAGATCAATAATGACTATTCTTTTAATATGATCATTAAGATAGCTATAATAATGGTTGTAATAACAATCATAATAATAGTATATTTATACTATATATAATATAATATAAATTATATATTATATATACTATATATAATAGTTTCATTATTTGCAAAGCAAAAATATTTATTCCTATTCATCCATTTTACTTTTATTTATTTATTTTTTGAAATTATTTTTTATTTTATCTTCACAACAACCCTGATTGGTAGATGATATCATTATCAATATTTTACAGATGGGAAGTGTTTTGTAATTTTGCTCATATAATTCCTGACTTTTCTTTGGTAGATGGATTCCCAAATATTTTATACTCTCGACATCTGTTTTGAATGGAATTTCTCTTTGTATCTCTGGCTGTTGCATTTTGTTGGTGATGTATAAAAATGCTGAGGATTTATGTGGATTTATTTTGTATACAGCAACTTTGCTAAAGTTCTGAATTATTTCTAATAACTTTTTATTAGAATCTCTGGGGTTCTCTTAAGTATACCATCATATCATCTGCAAAGAGTGACAGTTTGATTTCCTCATTACCTACTCTTATTCCTTTAATCTTTTTCTCGACTCTTATTGCCGAGGCTAGCATTTCTAATACACTATTGAATAGTAATGGTGATAGTGGGCAACCTTGTTTCACTCCTGATCTTACTGGGAAAGGTTCCAGTTTATCTCCATTATACTTACTGACATTCTTAAATATATGCTCCTGACTATTTTAAGGAATAGTCCATTTCTCCCTATACTCTCAAGCATTTTTAGTAGGAATGAATGCTGGATTTTATCAAATGCTTTTTCTGCATCTATTGAGATGATCATATGGTTTTTATTAATTTGATTATTAATATGGTCAATTATAATATTAAACCAGCCCTGCATTCCTGGTATAAATCCTACTTGATCATAGTGTATTATCCTGGGGATGATTTTCTGAAGTCTTTTTGCTAATATCTTATTTAAGATTAATTCAATATTCATTAAGGAAATTGGTCTATAATATTCTTTCTCAGTTTTCAATCGACCTGGTTTAGGTATCAGTATTTTTTCAAATAGTTTATATAACATTGGGGCTAATTGTTCTTTAAATTTTTGGTAGAATTCACATGTAAATCCATCTGGTCCTGGGGATTTTTTCCTGGGGAGTTGATTAATAGCTTGTTCTATTTCTTTTTTCTGAAATGGGACTATTTAAGCAATTTATCTCCTCCTCTGTTAATCTAGGAAGCCTATATTTTGGAGGTAGTCATCCATTTCACTTAAGTTATCAAATTTATTGGCATAAAGTTGGGCAAAGTAACTCATTATTTCTCTAATTTCCTCTTCATTGGTGGAAAGATCCCCCTTTTCATTTGTAAGACTAACAATTTGATTTTCCTCTTTCCTTTCTCTGATCAGATTTATTAAAGGTTTTTCTATTTTATTGGCTTTTTCATAAAACCAACTCTTGGATTTATTTATTAATTCAATAGTTTTTTTACTTTCAATATTATTAATTTCTCCTTTTAATTTTAGTATTTCAAGTTTAGTTTTTGGCTGGGGGGTTTTAATTTGGTCTTTTTCTAGCTTTTTAAGTTGCAGGCCCAATTCATTAATCTTCTCTTTCTCTATTTTGTTCAAATAAGCCTCTAACGATATAAAATTTCCCTTATTACCGCTTTAGCTACATCCCACATATTTTGGTATGATGTCTCATCGTTGTCATTATCTTTTGGGTGAAATTACTAATTGTTTCTATAATTTGCTATTTCACCCAGTTACTCTTTAAGATGAGATTATTCAGTTTCCAATTACTTTTTGGTCTATTTACCCCTAACTTCTTATTGAATGTAGTTTTTATTTCATTGTGATCTGAGAAGGCATTTATTATTTCTGCCTTCCTGCATTTAATTTTGAGATCTTTATGTCCTAATATATGGTCAATTTTTATATAGGTTCCATGGACTGCTTTCTATCACCATTCAGTTTTCTCCAAAGGTCTATCATACCTAGTTTCTCTAATGTTCTATTTACCTTTTTAATTTCTTTCATATTTGTTTTGTGGTTTGATTTATCTAATTCTGAGAGTGCAAGGTTGAAATCTCCCACTATTATAGTTTTGCTGTCTATTTCTTCTTGCAACTCTCTTAACTTTTCCTTTAGCAAGTTAGATGCTATACTACTTGGTGCATATATGTTTAGTATCAATATGGCTTCATTATTTATGCTACCTTTCAGCAGGATATAGTTTCCTTCCTTATCTCTTTTAATTAGATCAAATTCTGCTTTTGCTTGATCTGAGATAAGGATGGCAACCCCTGCTTTTTTGGCTTTACCTGAAGCATAATAGATTCTGCTCCAACCTTTTACCTTTAGTCTGTATGTATCTCCCTGATTTAAGTGTGTTTCCTATAAACAACATATTGTAGGGTTCTGACTTTTGATCCAGTCTACTATCCGCCTCCTATAATATTCTTCTGACTTAGCAGTTTAATAAGCCTATCAATCACCTACTATTGAGGAAACTATGCTGGCTCTTCATGAACACTATTTCCTTTTCTAGATCTGATCACTAGCTTTTATTTCAAAATTTTTCCAGGAATTCAAGTCAAGCTCACTACCCTAAAACTAACTTTTCTTTCCTTTTTATTCTTCATTGAAAATCAAGATATTTTTCTTCCTCAGTTCTGTGATATTCTTTCAAGATTTGACCTTTGTTCTTCCACTGGATTTTAATGACTCTGAAAGAAAGAGTGATGATGAAGACTTTGCACAGTTCTGCCCCGCTTCAATTTAAATTCATGCACAAATAAAGAGGTCACCTTTAAGATGTCATTGGTCTTTGAGTACAAGGACAAATAACTACAACAACATTAACAACAACCTTTCAAATATCACTAGCAGTGGTTCAATGATTACATATTGTATATTTCAATACGTAGAGATATTATTAAGGATAACTAGGTGCCCTCTAATTACCTCCTTATCTAAAAATCTTGAGTAGTAAATCCCTATTGTCCATTTTTTCTGCCCTATTCTGAGGTGGGGAACCTTTTTTTTTTCTGTCAAGGGCCATTTGGATATCTTTAACATGATTCCAAGACCACACAAAATTATTAACTTGTAGAATTCAAGCAGTGAGATTGTTGTATCTAACTTTAAGCTCATCATTCCTTCAGTTTTCTTAGCAGAAGGTTTTTTTAGGCCTTATAAGGCCTGCCCAGCTAGATGTTTCCCACTCCTGCCCTCTTCAAACATAATTCTTGCCAAGAAAAAAGAAGAAAAATAATATTTGAGCAGCTCTGCCTATAATCATTGTTATCCATCCTCAGGTAATGGTCTTATCAGTTATTTGCTCCATCTCCTTCCCAATAGAACTAAAAAATAAAAATAAAAATGAAGGGATGGGGGAGACAAAATAGGCTAAAAACTAAAAGAAGCACAGATAACAGACCACGGTATTAAAAAAAGATAGGAGAGGATGAAGACAACAAAAATGAAACCAAGCAACTACAGTTTAGCTGCAGAAAAATCTTTACATAATATATTGTACACAATCAAAAGTTTTCTTTCCAAAAAGAACCTGATTTGAGCCAGAGGTAAACATTATTCCATAAATACAATGGAGCTTTATCCTATTAGTCCCAGCTGTATGGCATTAAATTGCAATCCTACCAGATGTATCTGACTTTGTTTCTGCTTCATATGTGTTACCTACTTTGGGCTGATTCATATTGGTTCTCTTTTATTTCTGATGTTTTCAAAAATTGCAATTCGGTATTATCTGCACATCTGGAGATATTATTCCTTTAGAAGTTGTTACTTATTTTCAGAGGGGCTAAAGAGGCTGGTTTAGTCTTCTTTTGTTCAGAGTGATGGGCACAATTTTGTTTTTGTTTTTCTCCTGAGAGCTTTCAGACTTGGACTTGATTCCCACACCAAAACTGAATTTGACAAGGAATAATTTAGGAGATTGAGGAAGCTTAATGAATGACTGATATACAACCCTGTGCTCGGTGCAGAGGGAGATACAAACATGAATAAGACCCAATCACTGTTTTTAGGGGTTTATAATCTGATAGACCAGGAAACAACACATATACATACACACACAAAACACAAATACCATACAGGGGATGGATTATTTCAATATATTATAAGAGGGAATGTGGAAAACCTATGCTGAAACCATAAGATCATAGATTTAGAGATAGGAGGGATTTTAGAGATCAAGACCCTCATTTTGTAGTTGAGGAGACTGAGGCACAAGAAGATTAAGTAATTTGCCCAGGGTTACACAGTATCTAAGGAAAAAACTGAACTGACATCTTCACTCCACACTTAGGGCTTTATTTATTATATCATCTAAATAAGTTATATCTAAACTGGATCTTGAAGGATAGATATAGCTTCAAGTAGTAGAAACAGAGGATGGGGTTAGAAAGGACATTCTAAACACAGGGTTCAGCATGATCAGTGGGGGAAAAGGTACCATGCCTTCAAGGACTGGAGAGCAGACCAGTTTGTGTAGTACAAAGGACATTTAGTGAAGAATGGTTTTCAAAAAGGCTAAAAGGTAAAAGAGTCAGACTGTAGAGGGTCTTAAATTTCAGCAAATAAATGTCCATGCATATACATATATAAAATATACTTATATTATTTAGGATGCAGTGGATGAAAGGATCAGGAAGTCACTAAATGTTTTTAAGAAGGTAGATGACCCCTTCAGAGCTGTGCATTTAAGAGAATTATCACTACAGGTGTGTTGTGTGAATTTAAGTGAGGAAAGAATGGGAGCCAGAAGATCTATGTAGAAGCTACTTCAATAGCTTGGGAAAGAGGAAATAAGGAGTTTACCTAAGGTAGTGGTAGACAATAGGAAAATGAATGGGTCAGAAGGGAGAGATGAGAAGAAGACTGCAGGAATAAAAGTGATAGGATTGTAGGAATTAAAAATGAGTACCAAGCCTGAGGTAGAGAATTGGTGTAAGAGTTAGACATCTGAATTGAAGTCTAACTAGTTTCTATAAATGATAGCCAGATGATCTCAATGCACTGGAGTGGACAACTTTGGGATCACTAAAATCAGAAAGGCAATGGGAGATTTTGCTGTCTAATAATGTAAAGAAATTGAAGAATGGACTAATAAGATTACTATGCCACATTTGGTTTTTAACAAAACAATGTGAGTACTCTAAATAATAATACCAATAGTTTTCAAAATTGAATTGCAAACTTTGCAAAGTGCCCCTGAGAGATATGTACCATTATTATTATTATCCTTACTTTAGACATGAGATACCAAAGCTTAAATGAATAATTTATTATGATCATAACCAGTAAGAATCATATGTGGAACTTGAATTCAGGTATCTAATCAAATCTCTATTGTACCATATTCTCACTATAAAAAGAATAACTAAGAATAATGAGAAATTCATCCTTTTGCCTCTCAGTAAAAATGTAATCATTAATGGCAAATGGATCAAACACTACTTAGGACAATGTTGAAGACTGATTATTCTGACACCCAAGGCATTCTACAACCTGATTATAGAACCCAGTTCAGAATTATTTCTCTCTTGCTTTCCCTTATTTTCTCAATATTGCAGCCAAAATGAACTACATTTAAATCCTTGTGCCTGGGATCTGCCACTGCCATCTCTGCCTGCTGAATTCAATTAAATACATTTATTAAGCAATCACAACATATGTATAAGACACTTTGACAGTAGCTAAGGACAATAAAAAGTAAGTGAAACAGTACCTGCCCTCAAGATGCTTACATTCTAGTAGTTGGAGGGGCTTCTTCTAGGGTTGGAGAGGGGGTAAGGATAATGATATAACACATATAGAAATAAGCCGGTAAACGAATAAAAAACAAGTGAATGAATGAATGTTTGGTAAAAAGGAAAATTAAAGAACTAAAGAATATTACCACCAAAAAGGGAATTGAGGAAGGGTTAAAGACAAAGAGGAAAGTTTCACTTAGCTTTGAAGGCAGATGGATTCTGAGATTCCTAGAGATAAAGAAGGTAGACACAAAGAGAAGAATGGTCAATAGCCCTTCCAGCCAGGAAGGTTAAATTCAAGACAGGGACTCATATGAAGTAGCACTTCTCCCATAAAACTTTCTCTCATGCCCCCATCTCTCATTCAAGTGAAAAACATCTTTTCTTTCTTAAGTTTCTTGTGGGATTTTGTGAAGACCTATCTTTTATATTAGTAATAATATGATCAAAGATCTTAGAAGTACAGGACCGTTAAATGATGTGTCCAAAGTAACATGGGAAAGTCACATGTTCTGAATCATACTTATTACTATACATCTTTTATCTTCCCACTAGATTAAGTTCCTTGAGGGAAAGCTCTTTGTTTTATGTTATCTTTCATCACTCCTGCCTGCTCCACTGTCGGCTTAATAAGCAGCTGCTGAAATAAATATGCCATAATTAGTAAGCATCACCAGCTTCTCAGGTAGTTAGTTATGCCTGTAAGAAAAAAAAAATGCAGAAGAAAGTACATTAGAAAGGAAATCAGGTCTTCATAGGAGTCCCATTTGGTAAATAGCCTCTTGCTCCTACATTGAGTTGTTGGGATTGAGAGTACTGTAGCAATAGTGTACCATGGTCTTATAATAGTCCTAGAACTAAGCAATTGAAAGCCTTTCATTTGAGTGCTAGATCACCTATTGGGTAGGGCTGAACATCCTTGAGGGAGCAACATAACCTCTATATTTTCTCCTATCTACAAGAAGACAATAGATCAGAAATAGCTCTAAGGAGAAGCTAATGAGCTCCTTACATGTGGTAAATGGGATTATTAGTTCATCTGCCTTATAGCCTCAGGAAAGGGTTAGTAATAATAGATTGAATCTAGATAGAAGTTTAAGGTTTAAAGTATATTTTAATCTATATTACCTCATTTGAGCTTCACAGTATGCTTTTGAGGTAAGGACTATAGGAATTATTATCCTCATTTTACAGATAAAGAAACTAAGGCACAGCACTTCATTACTGGCACATACTTCATAATTGCTCAAGAAAAATTCAAATCCTGTTCTGACTTCAAGTCTATCATGTCAATTGTCCTTTTTCCCCTTCTTAGAATACACATCATACTCTATTTTAGCAGGCAGAAAATATAAAACACAGGCAAAAAATACCCCTCACATTTGTGATGCTAGACAATTAAGGTGATTGCTCCTTATCTCTTTGGTGCACCTCACCTTCATCACAGGCCTATATTTATAGCACTTCCCTGTGATTGAGGCCCTCCCCCAAAGGGAAAACACTTGGAGTTATCAGAGACTTAAATCCTTCCTTTTTCTTATCTCCACAATTTACAGAACTCCCAGAGCTAAAGGAAGGCAAAGTCAAGATTGATTTCCTGCATCATGATATTTCTTTTTTTTTAAATTTATCAAATGAGGTAATTTTCATTTTATCATTTTAAATTATTATTATTTTTCATTTTCAAAACATATATAAAAATTATTTTTCAACACTGATCCTTGAAAAACCTTATGTTTCAATTTTCCCCTCTCCTCCCCATCCCCTCTCCTAGATGGCATGTAATCCAATATATGTTAAACATAGTAAAAATATGCATCATGACATTTCAAGTGACTTCTTAAAGTATCCCTGCCTCCCATTCATATACTTGCAAGCTTTAAAACATTATAAAGTATGAATTATCACTAAAATCATTCTCATTAATCTTATGGCTTACGTGGAATTAACTTTGGAAGATTTATTTTATAAAATAGTATTCCTACTTCAAAAAATCAGCTTATTGAGTCATTCACTAGAAGATAGCCTTAAAGTATAGATGTAAAGCAGCTTGGGGCAGGTACCATGACATCATATATATTCAATGTCAAAAGCAGAGAAAGATACTCTTCATCCTGCCCAGACAGGAAAGAGGGATGTTACCAGCAAAACAAAGAAGGGAGACAGCTCCAGGATGTGACACAGATGTGAACAGAAACTTGGCTTCCCTAAGGCCCAAGATTAGATCAGGACATTTGAAGATTAATCATAAGAACCACTAAAATGAAGACAATATGGGATTGAAACACCAAGACTTTGCTTAATAGATGAAAATTTACAGAGTTTGAGAAAATCAAAGAAAAACAATCATCATCAAAGCTATCAATGACACAACATGGCCATACAATAATTTGTCTGGGACCTTCTCGCCACTTCCCCAATCTTATCTTTTGTTTTCTACCCTATTTTGTATTATGTGATTTGTCCAAAATGACACCGTTAGTAAGTATCTGAGGGCTTATTTCATCTCTTGTCTTCTTGATTCCAGACCAAACTCTACTGTCCCACCAGCCATCTCTAAGACCACTCCCCATCTCTGTCATACAGAGTCCCATGATCACATTTCCATCTATCAGCTCTTCCGTTGTTCCCTATTGAATCCCCTTCTACTTTTCTGTTGTCTTCCCAGTTGGTCTCCCATGACTAAAATGTCTTTCTTCTTAATGCCTTGGGAAGCCTAGATCTCGACCCCCTAGTTACTAGGTTAGTGGTGTTTAGCACATCGCCAGGCACATAGGAAACACTTGAAAGATGCTTGTTGGCTTTTATTTGGGCATTTACTTGGGCACCCATTCTGTTTTTACCTGTCAGAATGTTACATCTCTCTAGGAAAAGTTAATCCTCTCCCTTGGCATTCCCCCACATTGCTGGTCTCCTCTGAGCAGAACAAGAAGAGTGGGCTGGCAGTTCCCATCCAAGCTGTCTTAGGCCTGGGCAGTAGGAAGCCAGCATTGTTACTGGTCATTACGAAGGGAGCAGGTAGGATAAGACTAGAAGGGTAAAGGAAAGTATCAAGAGGACAGGTAAATGGCAGTCTAACAGTCTAAGGTCAGAAGGATAATGTAAAGGGATTATCATTACACAATATGCATTCCATGGCTGCTAATCAATAATTTTTTTTCAAATATTTTGTTCGGCCCTTACCATGTGCTACACACTGCATTAAATGCAAGGGTACAAAGACAAAATGAAATCGTTCTTCCCCAGGTGCATACATTCTATTGCAGGTTGGCAGTGGGAAATGGAGGATAGTATGGTGCAATTTGTACACATATAAGTAAATGCCAAATAGAATTTTAAGTTATTAAATTATATAATTTATAAGAATATTGCTCTGTGATGTCCCCCAAGTCTTAGCACATCTTTATGACAGAGATGGGGAGTGGTCTTAGAGACTGGCTGGTGGGACAGTAGGTAGCGTTCTGGTCTAGAGTCAGGAAGACAAGAGATGAAATAAGATTTCAGATACTTAATAAGTATCACTTACAATAAGTATCACTTATAAGAATCACTGTGTGATTCCACTGGTACTGGGAATGTCTGGATGAAGGAATAAATAGTCAGCACCTTCTCTGAAGCACCGAGAAGTTGTTAAATGACTCTCCCAGTGGGAACACACAAACTAGTGTGTGTCACAGGCAAGATTAAAACACAAATCTTCCTAGTCATAGACATTCTATCTCCTTTGCCACGCTGATACCAAATATGTTTTGTTTGTCTTTTGTCTCTGAAGAGGACCAGTGACATTAGGGGGTGATGTCTTGATTTGCACATGAATTGGATTTGAGACAGATTTGCACAGTCATCAATCTCATTCTCTTTTAGAATCATCAAAGTCTAAAGACAAAAGTCAGGATGCTTGGTGCTGGCTTGGGATGCAGTTAATGATCCTGGCATCTTCCAGGTCTGACCAAGCTCTAAGCACTCTGCAGAGCCTGTTTCAGGCGCCTTCATGGCCTTTGGAATAAATTGCTCTTAATTACCCATTCTACTGGGGGGATAACTCTCCAATGGATCACACCACTGAGGTATGGCCTCTGTGCATACTGTGGCTTCTTGGAGCTACGAGTGAAGAATTGGGTAAAAGGTGGATACCAAAGGTAGAAAGCATTCCTGAAGAGGACTTGGCAAGTCCTGGTCCTCCTAAAGGGGTGGGATGTGTGTGTGGTGGAATACAGTCTTCTTAATGTAAAAACACATTTTTGTACAGTCAATGTGGAAATTTGTTTTCCTTGACTTGTTTTTAACAAGAGTTTTATTTTTTTCTTAGACTTAGAGAGAGAATATAAATGCTTTGTAATTAGCAAAATATGTAAATGAGCCCCCTTTCCATAGAAAAAGATAACTTTTTTTTAAATTCAGAAAAATAACAAACAAATTCAATGCAGCTAAAATTCAAAAGGAAAGAATTAACTGGGGAAAAATCTTTGCAACAAGTTTGTCTAATTTTCAAGCTTCATAAGAAGAATATGAATTTATAAAAATGAGTCATTCTTCAATTAGTTAATCATTAAAAGTTGTGAAGAAGTAGTTCTTAGGAAAAAAAATCTAAACTATTGATAGCTATTTTTAAAAGTTCCAGAATCATGAATAATTAGTGAGGTTCTACCTTATATTCATCACATTGGCAAAGTTGACCTCCCCCAAAAAAAAGAAACAAAAAAAAAATATTAGTGGACCTAAGAGAAAGCAAGTATATCATATTACTGTTGGAGCTGTGAATTGCTCGGTACATACATATCTTTTGACTCAAGTAATATTATTACTAGACCTATAGCAAAGAGAGATCAAAAAAGAAGAAATTTTCTTATAAATACAGAAATATTTATAGAGGTACTTTTGTAAAACAAAAAAGAAGACAAAAACTAAGGAAAGTGACTAACAGTTGTAAGATAGTTAAAGTATGGATTCTGAATTATTACGTCTAAATATTATAAGTTGTGTTGTAAAAAGGATGAAGAGCATAGTTTCAGAGAAGATTTCTATAAATTGATGCAAAATGAAGTGATCAGATCCAGGGAACAAGTTATACAATAAATAACTTTAAAAGGCTTTATTCAGATCAATACAATGATCAATCAAATTTCAGAGGACTCATAATTAAATGACCTATCTATTTTTTTTACAAGAAAAGTGACTGATGACAATTAGATTGAAGTATGTATTTTGGCCATGTGGAAATTTGATTGGTTTTTACAATACCTAGCTAAAGGGTTGTTTTCATTCTTTCTTAAATTCTTTTTTCCCCAATTGAGGAGAATAGATGGGGGAGAAAAATGAATTTTTATTAATTGATAAAAAATTAAAAAGAATTTTGAAAAAATTCAATGATCAATCATGATTCTAGAACACCAATGATAAAGAATATTATCAACTTTTTGACAGAAAAGTGATGGGCAAATATTCATAATGAGGCATACATTCTTGTACATAGTCATTGTGGAAATTTCTTTTCCTTGATGCTGTTTATTTTTAACAAGGGTTGTAACTTTTTTTCTTAATTTTTTTAAGCTCAGGGGAAAGACTTACTTAGATAATATAAGGGTTTGATAATTAACAAAATATGTAATTTAGCCCATTTCTATGAAAAAAAAAGCATACTTTAAAAAAATTCAGGAAATAAATTCCATTTTTTTAAAAACTAAAAAAAAATAGACAAATAAGATACTTAAAGTATCTATTCTCTAGGCATACAAAAGTTTTAAAGTGAGGAAAGTAAAGATATTAGTGTTGGAGATGAACAATTAAAATATACTCATCATCTCTTCAGGGCTTAAGGAGCTAAACTTGAACTACATAAAAAGGAAAGAAGGCTGCAGTGGGAGTCACAAGTCCCCCTGCTTTCAGGTCCCAGTTTTATTACTTGCTACTTGGGTGGTCACTAGCAAAATCATGTCCCCTTGTTTGGACTTCAGTTTTCTTATCTACAAAAGGTTACTAAGGAGAACTAAGAGAGAAACAGAATCCCAATATATACAAAAATATTTCTAGTAGTACTTTTGTGTTAGCAAACAAACTGGAAACAAAGGCCCACAAACAGTATCTCAATGAAATAAAAGAAATGATAAATATGAAGAATTCAGCAAAAGATGGACCATCTATTTGTGTTGATACAACATGAAGTAACCAGAACCAGAACAATCTATAGAACATTAACAACAATGTAAATACAAAGATTGTCAAAAGGAAGCCAAACTCTAAAATTACTGAAAAACCAATAAAATGATCCTAGAAAACAGATAACAACATATATCTTCCCTTCCTCTCAACAAAGAAAATAGACATATGAAGATTTGTTTAACTTTTTTTTTAATTATAAGAGGAATTTTTGCATTCATTGGAGAACACAAATAAGATAGTAATGTTTTAAAAAGGCATAAACAAAATTGATATTAAAAATAAACAGTATGACAAATTATTTTTCAAATTCCTCCCTAACTCCTATGATCCACTAAGACCAAAGGTCAAACACAATAGAATCATGTACTTTCCCATTTATTTAGGTTAAATATACATTTAACTCTATAACTTATTGTTCTTTTACAGACTCTATCAAACTAGTTAAACAATGGCAAGATGGAAGACAGCTGGAGATGATTATTATTAACCTCACATTCAGGTAAGGTGATGTCACTGCATCATCTGGCTAACAATAATGGGAAACTAGAAGGAGAACAATAGAACATGAAAGTCAAGAAAAGAAATTAAACTGAAAATTGGATTCTATGCCTACAAATTTTGACAAAAAAGTAAGTTAAAGGAAATTAATCAACTACTTTGCACTTGCTTTGTTGATCACCAGAAGGTCTCCGACTCCACTTGACATAAGCAAATAAAGACAGTAACACTTGACATGTAATTCTTTGCTCACTTAATTGGATTGCTTCACAACCCTTTTCAGTAATCAATGATTTCTAGTAAGAATCACAAAGAGAATACGAGGCTCTTGGGAACTATGAATGGTGCATTTTCCTAATTCAATGTTCTTCTACAGGATACCAATCTTAAACATATCCACCATTTTTATCCATTCCCTAGTTGCATGTCTATTTCTGCACTATTGTTCAACTTTCCCTCCTCTCTTATCCCTTTGTCAGTACAATTTTGTCTTCACAAAAAAATGTTTTTTTTCCTCTAAGGATCTAAGGATCCTTAGTCAATTAGAAGGTGTGTGGCTTTTACACTAAGCTTGGCAGCCTAGATATGAGTAAAATGTCCTAATCTTTTCAACAGAGAGGATCCAGTGAAATACAAGGAACATTAAGAACTTAACTGTATTCACTTATCTTTTAAGAGGATCAGACATAAACAATAGGTCAGATATCAGACCAAGAAACATCTAACCAATTGCTTTTTTTTGGTAAGCTCTCTTCTCTTCATGAAGAAATAATGAGTTAAACTAATTGCTAAACTGTTACCTAAACCATTATCCATCACTGTTTCTGAAATTTAGTTCCATATTGGGTTCAGTTCTTAATTTATGTTACATTACTAAGCTCAAGGACACGTAGCAACAAGGATGAGACAAAATGCTTTCACATCAACAGACCATAAGAATAATTAAAACATTTTTGAGACAGTCATTCCACTTTGCTAGATACAGTGCAATAGATGATGGGTTGTTCTGCAGCAGCCTTGAACTGGATTGTCAGTATATTTGGGGGGAAAAAACTAAGATTGTGTGTTGACCTCCACCAGCAAAATACTCCATAATAATAATTCTCATAACCAAACTCTGTAGCATTACATCTATGGCATGCTCAAAGGCAAAGCAGAAGAACAAATATTTAAGAAGGCCGGGATGCCTTTAAAAGGCTGGAAGACAACATATGATAGTAATTAAAATAGTATTGAAAGTTCTAGATGGTCAAAATAATTGTACTTATAGAGCTGATTCACTTTAGTCTTAGGGCAGCTTTAACCCTGAAAACTGTTATAGTTCAAAGGACACTGGAACAGGAATTGGAACACACCTGAGTTTTAATCCTAACCCTGTTATTTATTAGCCACATGGCCTTGGCCAACAGCAGGGACAAACATAAGGGGTACTATTGATCTCATAGGTATCTCTGAGATTTAGTGAACTGAAAGCCATTAGCGGACTACAGCACTGGATGTGTATGTAGGTAAAAGTTAGGCTAGGAGAGGTGGGGAACCATAAAGTCTATTGAGAGAACTTTCAGCCAGGTGAGGAAATGCAAGAACCAGGCAGGAGAATCATGGCGGAGGGTATTTGAGTGAAGATCAATGGAGGGAGAGAGGGAAAAACAGAAAGAATTCTGTCATTAGAATATACTACAGACAACCTAGATAGCAAGAAAAAATCAATGAGAAATTTAAGAAACATCACAAGCCTGAGGCATTATACAGAATAGATGGAGGACTTATTACTTAAACATATGCCAGGTAGCAGCACATGAACACTCTCCCTTCCTTCTACCCCCTCCCTTTTTTCTCCCTTTTCTCTTCCTTCTCTCTCTCTCTCTCTCTCTCTCTCTCTCTCTCTCTCTCTCTCTCTCTCTCTCTCTCTCTCTCTCTCTCTCTCTCCATGTCTCTGTCTTACATACATACACCCACCCACTCACACAAAACACAAAATTAGTTGATAATTTGCATTAATGAGAATTTTATCCTTCAAAGGAAATTATAATTCCCTTCCTTCAAAGGAAAATATTTTTCTTGATCTGATTCCTATAAAACAAAGAACTAGTTGCTAAGATGGAAATGTTAAATACCTTTGGGCAAAAGGAACTACTTCTTCCAAGAAGTTATGACAGAAAAGGAATAGAAAGCAGAAAGCATACATATTAGATTTGTGGAAGCTGATATCAAATGTGTTCTCTATACTCTGTCTTAAATATCCTTATCAACTCTAATGAATTTATTTATCTTATCAATGCAGATGAGTCTCAGATTTTTATATAAAATTATAGTCTTATGTCTGAACTATTTTTTTTTTATATTTTAAGAGGTAATTCTAGCTGGGGCAATTCAACATGTCTAAAAAGAACTTATTATTGTCTTTTACCCAAACCTCCTTTTCCTAAATTTTCTATTGCTGTTAAGGGTGCCATCATTTAGGGCACACCCAGGTAATCAATCTTGAAATCATCTTCCTTTATTCATTCTCCTTCTTAGATAAGCACATAAGAGTTCTTTTTTAGAAGTTTATTATTAATATTATAGCTTTTTATTTACAAAACATATGCATGGGTAATTTTTCAACAAAGCCTTCTGTTCCCACTTTCCCCCTCCTTCCTCCCACTTCCTCCCCTAAATGGCAGGTAGTCCAATACAGCACATGAGAGTTCTTATTGATTATCCCTCCCTGATATCTCTTGCATTCACTCTCACTGGGTCTCTGTCTCCAGTCTCTTCCTTCTCTTCTAATCTATGTCGTACCAAATCATCTAAGTGATTAACTGAAAGTACAATTCTGACCATGTCACTCCCCTCCTCAAGAAGCCTCCATGGTCCTTAGGCTAAAAACCGGACTCCTTTGTTTGCTATTTAAAATTCTTCATCATCTGGCTTCCACTTTCATGCACTGTTATGTCCCAGCCAAACTGGTCTTCTTATTAGTCCTCATTTCTGTTATCTTTGTCTCCAAATATCTGGTATACGTTCCTTCCTCCTCTCTATCAATTCTAATTCCTAGCTTTGTCAAGGTCCTCTTCAAGTGTCATTTTTAATATTCTCTTTATCACTCTAGTTGTTTGCACTTACCCTCCAAAAGTGATTTTGCATGTATTTATCTGTATTCATACTATTATCCTCACAGCAATATGTAAGCTATTTGAGGGAATAGGATATTTCATAGTTTTTCATGTATTTCCAGTGTATTGAATAAAGAGGATATTTAATATGTGAATGAGAATAGAGAAGATACAATGAATTAAAATTCTGCAGAGGAAGTTATCTCACAATGGGATGAAAACAAGAATGAAATTCTGAAAACACAAAGGAAATCAATTCAAATGAGAAAAAATGGTAGTTGTTTGAAGAGACATATATAAATGTATAGAGATCTTGTCAATCAACTTAAGATAAAAAAAACATTTAGGAAAAAAACAAAAAAGCATAGAATGATCCTATATAAATGGTAATGGAACTGCTAAAGATCTATGTGGACTGAGGTTGACAAGGAAAGTTAAGGACAAGCAAAAATGTTATGTATTTATTTTATACATCTAAGTAGTATAGTTGATATATAGCTCTGGACTTGGACTTAAAAAATTCTAAGTTTAAATTTAGCTTTATAAATTTCCTAGTGTCAGTTAGGAATAGAAATCTGTTTTATCCTGTAGGAAAAATGGAGTGGAAAGGAACATCAAAAAGAGAGAAGATGATAGAAGAAGGGCATATTGGAGGGGGGGGAGTCAGAATCAAAACACTTTTGAGGAGTGACAGGGTGAAAGGAGAGGGGGAATAGAATAAACAGAGTGGATGAAATAGTTAGGAATAGTAACTGGGAAAATAATTTTGAAGCAAGTTTCTCTGATAAATACCTTATTTCTCAAACACATAGGGAACTGAGTCAAATTTATATATATGCCATTCCTCAATTAATAAATGATAAAAAGATATGAAATTTTCAAATGCATGAATCAAGTTATTCATAACCATATAAAAATACTGTAACTCACTATTTATTGGAGAAATGCAAATTAAAACAATTATGAAATACTACCTTGTGCCTACTAGATTGACTAATAGGCCAAAAAAGGAAGGTGACAAATTTTGGGCAGAATATGGGAAAAATTGAGATATTAATGCACTGTTGGTGAAATTGTGAACTATTTCAAAGATTCTGTAAAGCAATTTAGAATTATGCCCAAAGATCTATAAAACCATTTATTCCTTTGATCTAGCAATACCATACTAGGCATGTATCCCAAAAGATATTTTTTAAAATGGAAAAGTACCTTCAAGTACAAACATATTTATAGTGGCTTTTAGCTCAGGGTAAAGAATTGAAAATTGAGGGGCTATCCATCAATTGGGGGATGGATAAATAAATTGTGGTGTGTGATTATGATGGAATATTATTGTGATATAAGAAATGATAAGCAGAATATTCTCAGAAAAACCTGGAAAGACTTCCATGAGCTCATGCAAAGTAAAATGTATTGTGTACAAAGTAATAGCAATATTGCAAAATGATCAGTTTTCAATGATTTGGTTATTTTCAGCAATACAATGATTCAAGATAACACTGAAGGACTTCTGATGAAAAATACTATATATACCCAGAGAAAGAACTGATTATGTCTGAATACATATTGAAGCTTTTAAAAATTTTATTTTTCTTGAATGTTTCTTAGGGGGAATTTAGGTTTTTCTTGTGACTTTTATGGAAAGGTTTTGCATAACTTTCTATGTACCTTTTCAATGGTGAGGGGGGAAAAGGAAGGGAGAGATTCTGCAATTCAAAAGTTTTAAAAAGCAAATGTTTAAAAATGTTTTACATGTAAGTGGGGAAAAATATAAAATTTAAATTAAGAAAAAATTAAGATACTTCCTAGGATAATCCTGAGGAAGCTACTTAACTTCTGTTTGCCTCAGTTCCCTGATGGGCATAATAATAGCATAGCACCCATCTCTCAGGGTTATTGTGATCATCAAATGAGGTAATATTTATAAAGTGCTTTACCAACATTGACAACAGAGAAGGCAGAATTATTTGGTTATTGTTTTGCTTTTGTTATCTGTGCTAATGTCCTTTGGACTAGAAATGGTATTATTAAAGTGACTAACAGTCAGTCAACCAATAAATATTTATTAAGAGGCTATTACATAGGAGGAAATATGCTGAGTACAATGGACATAGAAAAAAGCAAAAGAAAATTTCTCCTCTCAGAGAACTTATTTTCTAGTGAGGAAGACAACCAGCAAACACATAGGTACAAACCATATATTGGATAAGTGGGAAATAATTAACAGAGGGAAGATACTAGAATTAAAAGGGGTTGAGAAAAGCTTCCTGTAGAAGGTGGAATTTTATTTGGGACTTAAAGGAAGCCAGGATGAAGAGTTGAGGAGGAAAAGGCATTTCAGTAAATAGCCAGAGAAAACATCTAGAGCTGTAAGGTGGAGTGTCTTTTTGTCAAGCAATCAGGGAGCCAGTGTTACTGGATGGAAGAGTACAAAGAGTTGATTTTCTTTTCTTCTTTTGCTGAGGCAATTAGGATTAAGTGACTTGCCCAGGGTCACCCATCTAGGAAGTGTTAAGTGTCTGAGACCAGATTTGAACTAGGGTCCTACTGATTTTAGGGCTGATGTTCTATCCACTACACCACCTAGCTGCTCCCCAGAGAGTTGATCTTCAAGACAAGAGACTGTATAAGAGACTATACAGTTGGCCTAGAGAAGTTCTAATAATTTGCCCAAAATAAACTTTGGTTAGTAGAAAAATTGGTCTTAGGATTGCTGAAGGCCTGTCAATGATCTTGAAAAAACTGTGGAAAATAAAAGAGGAATCACCAGATAGAAGAAGGTAGAGATAGAAAAATGTTCTTATATTTAAAAAAAGGAGGAAAAGATAGAATCAAAAGTCCTTTCCAATCTTAATATTCTATGATGCTGTGAAATTAGGAAGGTCTTTCTTGGATTGAGTCAAAATCACCTTCTCTGTAATTTTAGTCCATCAGTCCCACTTTTGAACGCCAGCAATGCCCTCTGCAGAGGAAATGCCTCGACATAGAGCCATCACATCAGAATTACTTGTACCAGCTTCACAAAATTCCTCTGGGCAAGGCATTAAAATGAAGCACTCAGAACTTTGCAAAACAGGTGAGAAACCAAAAGTTCAGTTTTGATATTCTTAATACTGCTGTGCACTGAGACTCTCAATGTTATCCTTTATTCTAAGCTCTCCTAACTCCACTACCGCTCATTCATTCGAACATTCACTTTCACAAGAGAAACTTGAAAGTTTATGAATGCTATTCATGACAAGCAATATTATCCCTTCTTCTGCAGAAGAGGAAAGGGAAGCACAGAAAGGAACAACCGGAGGGAAGCCAAGCTAAGAAGAGAAGGCAAGGTGTCCTGACTTTAGCATTATCATTACACACAAAGTAAAAATTATAAATAAAAAAGAAAGCATATAGTTGAACATTGCCCATTAACTTCTCCTCAAATGTAATTTTTTTTATTATCATACATACCTGCAAATGTATACCTTGTAATTTCTTGGCTCTATGCCCTTTGTCAAGCTAGTGACCACCTGGAATTATCCTGTCCTTGAGGCTGCTAGTTGGCATAGTGGATAGTGTTGAGTCTGAGTCATGAAGACCTGAGTTGAAATCCAGCCCCAGACACTTTCTCTCTTTAATATTGGGCAAGTCCCTTAACTCTGTTTGCCTCAGTTTCCTTATCTATAAAATGAGCAAACTACTTAAGTATTTTTAAATCAATAAAACCTAAAAAAATTACGAAGAGTTTGAAATGATTGAAACAATTAAACAACAATAACTCCCTGTCTACCAAAGGGATCCTTACTTATCACTATCTCTAGTTAGAATATTCTTCATTAAATGATCATATATTTAGACTTAGAATATACCACAGATGTCATTGTGTTCAATTCTGTCAATTTATAATTGAGGAAATGAGGAGACTAGGTTCAGAGATGGGCCGTGACTAAAGTCACATAGATCTAGCAACTGAATCCAAGTCCTCTAATTTCAGGAACAGCTGTACTTCTGCTGCTCTAGGACAACCACAGGTTAGGGCCACCTGTTACTATTTCCCTGAAGGTTTTCCGATCACTCCAGCCAGAAGTAATCATGCTTTCTGTTGAACTTATTATCTACACCGAGTATGACAAATAATTTCCCTTTTACTAGTTAGTATATCCTTTACATTCCTCTAACTCAGGAGTGGGGAAGCTTTTTTTCTGGCATTTTTTAGGGGTCATTTGTATAGTTATAACATCATTCAAGGGCCATATAAGATTATCAACATGTAGACCTTAAGCAGTGGGAGGTTATTGTACCTGGCTTTCAGCTCATCATTCCTTCAGTTGACTTAGTAAATGATATTATGAGCCTTATAAGGCTTGCAGAGCGGATGTTCCCCACCCCAACTCTAATTAGTTCATTTGTTGCTGTTAGTGTTATTTTTCTTTTTTTTCCTTTTTTTAAATTGTTAAATAGAAGTTTTATTAATGCTTTTTGTGTGAAAACTAAGATTTGCAGGGCCTATATTTATTATTACTTTTATTTTATTTTTTTATTGAAAACAAATTCACTTTATTATAAAATTTTTGGCAGTATATATGTATGAGTAATTTTTTTATAACATTATCCCTTGTAATCATTTTTCCAAATTATCCTCTCTCTCCTTCTACTCCCTCCCCTAGATGACAGGCAATCCCATTGTTAGTGTTATTTTTCAATTATATCTGACTCTTCTTGGCAAAGATGCTAGAGTGGTTTGTCATTTCCTTCTCTGGCTTATTTTACATGTGGAGAAAACTGAAAAAAAAATAAAGTTAAGTGACTTCTTGAAGGTCTCACATTTAAATAAGTGTCTGAGGCTAGATTTGAACTCAGAAAGATGAATCATACTGGCTCTAGGTCTGGCACGCTATCCACTGTCCTATATGCCCTTGAGAACAAATACTGTCTCTATCTGATACATTTATTAGCACCAACACAATGTTTCACACAAAGTAGACCATAATTAAAGATCCAGTTATGTTAGAGTATATTAGACCTGAGAGATCATAAAATGTCACAGCATCGTTTCACAGATGGGGAAAAGGTACTCATATGGTTTAAACATTAGACAACTTCATTCATTTATCGATTTAGTTTTTTCCCAAAAAATTTCAATAGAACATTAGTGATTTTTTTTTTTGGGGGGGAGAATTGTGAATGGCAGCCATACTTTTGAGACGTGGCAGATCAAAAGAGTCATGAAGCCCTACATTCAAATTCCACTTTGAAAAGTATAGTAATATGGTTACTTCAAATATAGGCAAATCATTTCAACTATAAAATAGCAATAATAAATGTAGCAGCTACATCACAGGGTTGTGAGGCTCAAACAAAATGTATGTAAAATACTTAGAGAATGTTAAATGCTACATGTTAATAACTGTTATTTACTCTTAGTATCTGCTGATAGAAAATGTGAACAAAACTGATCATTCATGTGCAGCAATTTGGGGGAGATAAGAATAGTTTTAATTTCCTCTAATTGGTTCCAAAATTTCTCCAATTTCCCTTTATCTCTAGGATTTTAAAATTTTATATCCTCTCTTAGCTCCCACCCAATATGAACACAAAACTGACCAGCACTTAGGTCATCCATATGCTATCTCAAGCACTAAAGTTTTCTGGAGTGAAATGATTTTGGAAAATACTAGCTTAATGGATTCACTCACTGTAAAATTACTTTCAATTCAAATTTATATCATCCCAGTATAATGAGAAACAGCCCACCTTGCAAAGGACTGTTTTGAGGATTACTGCATTAATTTTATAAAGACCTTTGAGTTATGAATAAAAGACTACAAACACTCAATTAGTCAAACATTTATATATGGTATTACTCAAATGAAATTACTTATTTAATAACTATGTTTTTTTCTGAAAGAGAGTCTTTTCGAATCAGGGGTGTTTCAGAGAGCGGATTTCTATTGCATGTGCTAACTGTAGTAATTTTTTAAAATTATAATGAACAGCTAATTACTGGTGAGCACTGACCGGTCCCTTATTCTGAATAATTAGCTATTAAGAGTATGTCTGTGTGCCTTAAATTGCTGTGCAAATTATCTAATTACTTAATATATAACTGTAGAAGGACTGTATAACTTTCTTTATCTTTGTAGATGGAGAAAGTAATCCTGAAGATTCAAGTCAAAAGATAAAGATTTTCTGATATCTTACTTCAGAGAAATTTCAGTTTGTTGTTCAGTCATGTCTGACCCTTTACAGGGTTTTCTGTGTAAAGTACAGGCTAGCTCCTTGGAGGCCTTAGGGTCAGCCAGAGTCAGGATAAATCAAAGTCCTTGATATTTAGGGGGAGAAGGGAAGCTGCCACAAAGCTTGCCAAAGATGTATCCTGGATTCCGGAGCTGGAGTCTCCAGCCTCTCTCCTCCTTATCCTGCCCCCAAGTGCCTCTCACTTCTCTCTCTCTGCCCTCCAATCTTTGTCAAGATTATCTCACTACCAAATATTCAGCAAGCACCAATGGTGAGGAGAGCCATCATCCAAATGATGCTATTAGAGCCATTGTTTCACATTGAATAGACACCCTTAAATGCTCTCTTGTGTGATTCAGAGTTTCAGCCCTCTACATCTCTGGACAAAGATATTGGATAATTTGCCATTTCCTTCTCCAATGTATTAAACAAACAAGCGAAGTGATTTGTCAAGGGTCACACAGCTAGTGAACAACAGAGATAGGAATTAAACTCAGACCTTGCTGACTCTAGGCCCAGCCTTCTATTCAATGATCCACTTTGAAACCTGAAGATTCAAGTCAAAAGACAGATTTCCTGATATGCAACTTCAGACAAATTTCAGTTTCCAAGTCACAAACTTCCAAAAATGAAGAATAAGATGACAGATTAAAATATACTTTTGCTTGTATTATAATCATATAAGAAAATTCCTAAAGCAGTGACCCCACTGAAATACTTAAGGCATGTTTGCTTTTGGAATCCTTAACTCTCTTCAAGATTCAGCTCAAATGCTACCTTCTACACAAAACATTTCTTAATTCCTTCTGCCATCTATTCTCTGCCACACCCAAATTATTTTATATTTATTTGTCATTTACTTCTCTCTGACCATGTTACTTCCTTCAAGTAGGATACAAAATCTTTGAGTAGAGGCTTTAATTTTTGTCATTAAATTCCCAATGCCCAACATATACTAAACAATTAATAAATGCTCACTGAATTGAATAAAGCTATTATAGAGGACACTACTAAGAATGAACAGGGAACTAGAGCAAAACTTTCACAAAGCAAATAGCTATCATTTTGGTTTATACCCTTATCATCATGCAATCTTTGCTTTGCCATATCCCTCCTCTTTTACTTTTAATTCAACAACCATTTATGTAATGGTTGCTGCAAACTAGGCAGTGCGCAACATGAAAAGTCAAGTCCTGTCCTCAAGAAGTTTATAAAACATTATTTGTACAAAATAACTCTTAACACAAGTTAACAAACGGTATGTGTCTTCTGACTGGTACAGATAATAAGTAGGAACTAGTGCAGTACAAGGTCACTTCTGATGGAGATTAACAGGGAAACCTTCATGGGAAGGTAGTAAATATGATTTGGACTCTGACTAATCAGATATAATTTTGATAGATGGCTTAGTGGTCAAGTGAATTCTACTTGCTTCATTCAACACCCAAGAGTCATTGCACTCAAACAGCTGAGATTCACAATCTGGCATTTAAGGAAACACTTTAAAAAAACAACACTGCATTCATTTCATAAATTGTAGAGAAAATACTGAGTATACTGCCGATCTGAGCAATTAATTCCTCTGAGCTCCAAATAATTGGCACAGTTGCTTACCCAGCACATTGTCTCCCAATAGGGTGTGCCCATTAAGGAAAAGATTCCATTCTTTTTTAAGAAATGAAAAAGAAAAAAAGAACAACCCTTTTGAGATAGTCAGCTTAACTGTGATGCCTGGAAAGATACTAGAGCAAAAATCATCAATCAGCCTGAAGACACTAGAAATAGATGACAGGGCTTTGTGGAAAGCGAATCAAGGCAGCTCAATCTAATTTCCTTCCACCACAGTGTAACAAGTCTTGTAGGTAAGTGAAGGGAGGAAATAAAAGGTTGTGACTCTGATTCTCTCCTAGGTGACAGCTGCTAGTGACAGTAGTTGTCATCTCCTGGCTATTCACTGGCCCTGCCATTGGATCTGATGTTCCATGATCCTGCCTCTCCCTTCTCAGGGTCCTCATTACCAGAGAGGTGGTTTTATCGTTTGACATTTAGCTGGTTGAGTTGCTGTGACACCTGACTATTGTGGTAACACAGTATCTTATAGTTGCAGTCTCATTTTTCACACCTGTGATAGAACTCGAAGACTTAAGTTCTTATGAAAGGAAAGTTCAGCAGCATCACTGCCTGGTGGATGGTTTTTGTTTCCTATTTGGAATGCTATGCTCTGCTCCTGTCAGTGTGTCTGCCTTCTAGGATGAAGGAATGAATATACTGTCAGGTTCATATTCAGATCCAAGATGAGCCAAAGCTTATTACAAAAAATGTACAGCGCCTACTTGATGGATGGCATGTCTAATTTCACATATGCAGGTCACAATTTCCTAGCCTCTTTTTATCTTGAGTCATTTTTGGCAAGTTTTCCCATAAATCCTTTAAAGAGGATCCAGCCAATACACTGGACAGGACCAAACCAATCTTAAAAAACAAACAAACAAAAACATGAAGAGAAATGAATTTATATTTAGAGTGACCAGGCTGAAACAATTTAGTAGTTCTTTAAACAGCTGGAAAACAGCTGGGGAGAGAGAAACATCTGGTAAGAAATACGACAGTTCAAGTCAAGGCAAAGTGACACCCAGGTCCTCTTAGCAGCAATAATGGCACCAATTCATTCATTTATATTCAACAAGTATTTACTAAGTACTAATAAATGAAAAAAATGCACTAAGCATTAATATGTGCAAAATTCTATGTGAAACTCTAGTGATATAAACATAAAAGGGAAATAGTCCATGTGGTTAAAGAATCCAGATTCTAGCTAATGGGACTCTAATTAGGGAAAACAACAAATAAAGGAAGATTTGGTTACATGGTCCTTAGCAATATAGTGAATAGGATATTGTACTTGGACTCAGGAGGAAGTGAGTTCCTATCTGGTCTCAGACACATACTAGCTGTGTAATCCTAGGCAAGTCACCTAATTTTTGCTCACCTTGGTTTTCTCATTTGTAAATGGGAACAATAATAGCATCTGTTTCCCAGGATTGTTGTGAGGATTCATTCATTATCTTGGAGATGGCTTCAGTTTTGTTACTCACACCTCATCAGTACTCTTAATTGTTCCCATCTTAGTGATTGGAGGATGGAACAAATCACTCTTCCCATACTCTCCTTTTATGGAGTGCTCCAAATCTCAGCCATCTGTTCATTTGTCTCCAGCCATTCCTCTAGGTTTAGACTCTGTCATCTTCATCATGCAAGCAGGGTCTTCCCTAAAAGTGTCCAATCCTTTCTTAGCTTCCTTTAGTGTTCCACAAATGCTTGTAAGTTCCTTGAAGGCAGGGATTGTCTTTTTCTAAAATAATACTTTGTATATAGTAAGTGCTTAATAAATATGTATTTTATTGTGAGGATTATATGAGTTAAGATTTGAAAAGCACTTGGCAAACCTTAAAGAGTTATATAAATATTTTTGTTGTTCAGTTCTTTTTTCCTCTCTTCATGATCCCGTTTGGGGTTTTCTTGGAAGAGATACTGGAACATTTCTTTTTCTAGCTCATTTTAACAATTGAGAAATTGAGGCATACAGAATTAAGTCACTTCTCCAAGGTCATACAGTTAATAAGTATCTGAGCCCAAGTTTAAAGTCAGAACAATGAATCTTCCTGATTTCTCTCCTAGTGCTCTATCCACTGTGCCACCTAGTAAATAATAACTATTAGCTATTATAATAGATGGGAAGGCCCAGAAGTTCTAGGTATAGGGCAACAGGGCAAATAAAATCTGAGGACTTTAAGAGGCCACCAGTAAGTCAGATTCCAGTGCCCAGGGGTACAGGAAATATAGCAATGGGAGAGACGATAAGGACCAGAGGACTTTAGGACACAGTAGCAAGCAAATGGATAGGAATATTTAGAGGTCCTCTATATTGCTTGAAGGGTTACACTAGATTTTTGCTTATCCTTGCACATTAAGCATGTGGCAAGCCCAATAGTCAAGCGTTGGAACAGATATGGAGTATGTGACACACACCTTGTCTTCAAGGAGTTTATAATTAAATCCAACAAACGTTTAACATTTTATTAAGTGCTTTTTATGTACAGAATGCTTCTAGGCATCAGAGGAAATATGAAAATTAAATGAGACAGTCCCAGATGTAGGGAGTTTTCAGGCAAATATAGGAGTATAAAACACAAATAACTATAATACAAGAGAATGCATTTGACTGAAATACAGTACTTGGCAAGTGAATTTATGAAGTACAAAGGAGTATGTGGAACCTAAGGGAAAGGATTTTTTTTCTGGCCTAGAAAAGAAAACCTTTGGATCAAGAATTTAAAACAAGAAGGAAAATGGGGATCACTTAGTACAACAAACCTTTTTATGAATGAGCAAGCTAAGGTTAGGAAGGGGAGGCTGTACAAGACACATAGATAAACTAAAGTTTTTTATTTAATTTAAGAAGATGATAAAATAGATGGATGGAGTTGGAACTGGTTATTAGATCCAAAACATAGTCCTTAATGAGATAATTTCAACTCACTTCTTACCAGACTGTGCTCCAAACTCCTCCATCATGCTGCAGAAATTTTGCACCCTGGAAGATCACTCTAGCCCTGAGATTCCCTTACTGGAGGTATCTAAATTTCTGTGACCGCATCCTCCCAGAATGCAGATTTAAAGGGAGCACATAGACCAGCTATCTCTTCATTTCTTACCACATTGTATTCTTGACTCCTCTATCAGACCCCTCACATGCTACAGCTTCTTGGAGTCACAAGTGAGAATTGAGTGCCAGGTAGACAGCAAAGGTAGAAGGTTCAGCAAGCTCCCATCCCAGAGGTGCTGTTTCTTCCTGAACACAGCTAGGAAGCACAGACCCAGACCTGGAGCCAGAAAGACCTATCTTCCTGAATTCTAATCTGGCCTCCGACACTTACTAGCTGTGGGACACTGCTCAAGTCACTTACTCCTTTTTGCCTCAGTTTCCTCATCTGTAAAATGAGCTGGAAAAGGAAAGGGCAAAGCAACCCAGCATCTTTCCCAAGAAAACTTCAAATGGAGTCACAAAGGATAGGACAGAAGTGACAGTGACTAAATAACAACCACCACCTTCTTCATGTAGTCTTTATCTGATAATTTCAAATAATTTTGATCTCTCTCACATTCTTTACTCACTCAGCAAATACCACATATTTTCCCTGCAGGGTTTCCTTACAGGATTATATTAAGTTTAGCATATTTTAGTCTCTTATTGCTTGGTCCTAAACACATTTCATGGATTTCTTCCCCACTTCTTATCAGCTACTTTTTCATCCTGGAGAAATCCTAAAAATCACTAATTGATGATTTTATCCAGAATTAATAATAAAATCTAGCATTTATTATTTTAAGGCTGACAAAAGGTTTACGTCTCATTTTATCTTCCCAGCAACTCCAGAAGATAACAGCAACAACTTTATATAGCACTTACTATGTGCCAGACATTATGTTAAGCATTTTATTATCTCCATTTTACAGATGAAGAAACTGAGGCTAACAGAAATGAAATGATTGACTAGGGTTACATATCTAATAGGTGACAGAAGATGTATTTAAACTCAACTCTTTCTGATTCCAGGCCTCCACTCTATCCACTGTGCTATCTACCTGCCATAAACAAGACCACATTAAAATAAGATGGTTTTTCTGCTTCAGTAACTCTCCTCCCAAGAATCTGCCTTGTACTGAATTTTATTCGATTGCTACTAATGTCAAAATAAGTGCTTGATGTCCATAGAAGCAATAAAGAGAAAGCAAATAAAAGTTGTATTCACTTATATTTGTAATTAAATGGACAGAGACAAAAATATTTTTAAAGGATCCAATTTCCATCATCCATCTTAATCTAAAAATTCAGGTGTAAATATAGTCATACTGCCTTCAGTCAAATTTTTCTCATGAATAAAATATATAGAATCAGCATATGAGTATTAAACAAAATGATTTTAATAAATAATCACATGAAAAGGCATACCCATTATTTGTTACCATTAAGACAACAATTTGATATGTTTAAACTAATTTTTTTTAAATTGAAAAAGCAAGTCACCCTGCCCATCTCAGTAATTCATACCACTTGACATTTTAAGGAGACACTATTTTGCATTAACATGTACTTTTTATGGAGAAACATACTACTTAGATTTGTAAATTGAAAGAGACTGACATTATAAGAACCTAGTCTTAAATCACTCTCTACATTTATTACTCTGCTTGTGTCTTCTAATGTGGTCATTTACAATTTGTTTGAACAAATGAGAAACTTCTGTCAATCACTCAACTTCTGCCATACTGAGAACAAGATTGCCATCTAGTGAATTCCACTTCAACAAATTATTTAATGGTTAGTGCACAACTTGCTTTGCTTTATTCCCATTTGAAAGCAGCTTAGTGATCGCACTATCCAGCTTTAGTAATTTTTGCTTAAATATGCTTAAAATATGGTAACATCCATTCATAATATGGAGAGGAGCACTTTATACAATTAACTTCAATAATAAAAGAAAAGAAAAATGAATAAAAATAAAATAGAAGAGATTAATCAATATAACCAAGTGGATGCAAAATGGTGATGAAAGACAAAACTTCATTAAGAGAATGCCATCTGAGCATTCGTAGAGGGAGGTTGTTCTGGAGTCCTTTCAGTCATGTTTTGTTTTGTTTTGTTTTGTTTTGTTTTGGCAAAGATACTGGAGTCATTTCCTTCTCCAGCTCATTTTATAGAAAAGGAACTGAGGCAAAACTGGTTAAGTGGTACAGTGGATGTAGAGTCATCCTAGATCTAAAATTAAATCTAGCCTCAGACACTAGCTATGTGGCTCTGGGCAAGTCACTTAACCAGGGCTCTAAGTTCAAAATTTACAAATAAAGCTTACTGGCTTTGGGGGTTTGGAGAATATAACTTCCCATTTCTGAACTTCTATTTCCTTATTTACAAAATATAAATAATATCAGTGAAGTTTTATAAGCCAACAGAAATGAGAACACAACAGGATGCATGTGGTCGGGCTGCTGTGTCTCATTTAGGAAAGCAAGAGGTGAGAGGTAGGGCAAATGAATGGAGATGGTACACATAGATTGGAAAAGTCAAAGAGGTAAATCGCCAACAGGTTTTGGACCACATCTCAGATGCTGATTTGGGAAGCAGATATCATTAATGGCCAAACTTCTGGCCAGGGGCGTCTGAATGAGCTACTCAAAACATATGTCCAAATATGCACTGGTAAAATTACAAAGTGAGTTTAGGATCCAAACTGGCACAAAAGGTAAGTATGTTCTGCTGAGTGGTGAAAGGGATAAAAGAAAGATGAATGGTATCAAGGGGTCTAAATGATATTCAAAATTTTTCATGCTAAATTAATATTATACATAGAGTAAGTTGTCTATAAAATTATATTTACCAAGAATTCATATGAGAGAAGTCAGAAAAAGCATTACAAAGACTCTCTCAAGATCTCTCTGAAGCACTCTGGAATCAATTGTATGACAATGAAGACACTAGCATAGGATCACCTAACATGGTGCATCTTTATCAGCAATGACAGGATACCTATGAGTGAAGCTCAAAAGAAGCATGAGATGAGCAAATTCATTGTTTTTATTTTTTGCTTTAGAAAAGGCATGTTTTCATTTTGATGAATTAAAGTTGTGATTTTTTGTTTTTAATAGTATTTTACTTTTCCAAATACATAAAAAAGATATTTTCAGGACTCATTTTTGTAAAACTTTGTATTCCAATTGTTTTCCTCCTTCCCTTATCTCCCCAAGACAGCAAATAATCTGATATAGGTTAAATATATGTAATTCTTTTGAACATTTTTCCATACTTGTCATGTTTGCAAGAATAATCAGATCAAAAGGGGAAAAACCATGATAAAAAAAGAAGCAAACAAACAAATAACTCTGATCCATATTAGGTCTCCATAGTTCTCTCTCTAGATGCAGAAGGCATTTTCCATCCCAAATCTACTGGAATTGCCTAGAATCATGGAATTGTTGAAAAGAGACAAGCCTATCACAGTCAATCATTAAAACATTTTGTTGTTGCTATGGATAATGTTCTCTTGGTTCTGCTCATTTCACTCAGCATCAGTTGATGTAAGCCTTTCCAGGCTGTTCTGAAATCAGCCAGGAGTCATGAGCAAGTTTAGAAACATTTCCACTCCAAGTGTTCACATGGACTGTTTGTGCCCAACTTGTGGCAGAGCCTTTTGAGCTTTTATTGGATTGATCAGCCGCATTTAATCCCACCATAACTGGATCCTAACATAGTGCTATCATTTTGGTCTTTTTTGGAGAATGAAGGACAACAACCAACCAATCTGCTAGTTATGTGATCTGAAGGAAACAAAGAAAGTGATACTGTCCTCAAATATCTCTTGAATAACGTGATGTGCTTGAAATTATGACTGATATTTTTTTCTCTCTTCTATGATATGTAAGGCAATATAATGCAGTGGAAAGCGGAGATCCGGGTCCAATTCCTGGCTATGGTACTTTTTAATTGCATGACCACCTATCATTTAACATTTCTAAGCTTCAGCTTTCTCATTTATAGAAATGTCAGAGGGAGGAGTGCCAACACTACGGTATAATGGATAAAGAGCCAGTCTTGGAGTCAGAAAAATACTTGGTATCAAGTCTCTTCTGTAACACGTACTCATGGCATGAACCTGAGAATGTTACTTAAATTTTCACTGCACCAGGCTAAGACTACTGGAAGAAAAGAAGGAATGGAATACAAATTTAAGTCGTTAATATATCTCATGAATTTAAATACCTGTATGGTACTTAAAATACTTAAAGTCCTTTACAATATTAAATCCTCACAGCAACTCAGAAGATTAAGTGCTATTAAAAGAAATCTTTGACAACTCCTTTTCTCTAGTGTTTTTCTTGTCTTCTCTTGGTTAATTATAGCTAATTTGTACATATTTATTTGCTAGTAATCTCCCCCATTATTTGTGAGTACTTTGAAGGCAAGGATAGTCATTTGCATCTTTTTTTGGGGGGGTACCCTAAGCATGTAGCACAATGCCTGACACAGAGTAGGAACTCAATAAATGTTTATTCACTGACTATTGTTAACTCCATTTTACATTTTAGGAAGCTGGCACTGAGAGATTATTATTCAATGTTCTTTCCCCCCTCTCTCATTTTATTGTTGTTTCAGTTGTGTCTGACTCTTAATGATCTCATTTAGATCATTTAAGTTGTTTGTTTGTTTGTTTTTGCAAAGATAATGGAGTGATGTGCTATTTCCTTCTCTAGCTTATTTTATAGATGAGTAAACTGAGGCAAACAGGGTTGTGATTGTCCAGTGTCACACAAGTAAGTGATCTGAACTCAGATCTTTCTGACTGCAGGTTCAGCACTCTATCCACTGCACCACTTAACTAATTTAGAGCTTTCCCAGATGGTCTCAGCACCCAAAGAATGTGCTGATCTGTATTAGTATAGAAAACTCCTCACCAAGAATTCATTATTGCAATGAAATTACAGATCTATTTTTAAAATAGCTATAGCTTACAAATTTATTGTAGAGACCAATGGGGATGATGTATATAAAGGACTATATAAATACCAGCTATTTATGTCCACAGCTCTTAGCATACTGCTGATAGGATTGGATGGATTATTACTAGCTAAACTTGGATGTGGAATGGGAGGGAAAGTTGAAAATGACATATAAAATAGGTATGAGGAATGCTGAGAACGAACTGATCTCTTTACCATTAATCCGGTTCTGTACACTGTCTGGAATATGGAAAATTAAGATGAAAAAAGATGTATTTAGCACTTAATATAGGCTAAGCTTTGTTCTAGATGATGGAGATACAAGTACAAAAAGAAAGTCATTGCCTTGAAGGAGCTTTCATTTTTAACAGGTAATTCAATACATATAGAAGAATAGTGACCAAGGAGGGTGTTTTGGTTTGGAACTATAACTATAGGGATGCTATTTCCAATAGCAGGAGCAGTATTTTTTTAAAATTATGGTTCCAGACCTGGAAGACTGGAGACAGAAAAGGGAGGAAAGATGGAGGTAGAGAGACAGGAGGAGATAGGAAGGGAGGGATGGATGAAGGGAAGGAGGGAGAAGAAAAAAAGAAAAAAGGGAGGAATAGAGGAAGACACACAGAAAGATACAGAGACAGAAAGAAAGAGAGACAGAGACAGAAATAGACACATACACAGAAAAAGGGGGGAAGAGAGAAAGAGACAGAGAGAGACAGAGACAGAAAGACAGAGTGAGAGAGAAGAGACAGAGGCATGGAGACAGAAACACATACACACAGAAACAGAGACAGAGGAAGTATGAACATGGCAGAAAAGTGGCTAGTGAGAATGTTTAGTGAGTGAAATATACTGCTGCTCTGACTTTTTCAATATAAAGATAACATAGCTGATCACAATTGAGTTAATAATGTGCTGATTTGGACAGCAACTCATTTTCTGTCATAAACGAAGTGGGGGGCTTCATAATAGATCCAGTTTTATTCAATCCGTTCTATACAGCTACGTTCAAGTACATAATATGGGACTCAGAAGCATCTATCCTTCTAGACCTCTGGGAAATTCTTTCATCTCAAAGGACTACAAGCATAATAATCAAAAGTCCTTGAGACAGCTATCTAGGAATTTCTGCATGCTGATGACTATGTTCACAAAACGAGCATGTAAGAAGACACAGAAAAGGATAATGAATGAGCAGACAGAGCCCACCAAGGACTTAGAATAAGCATGAAGAAGAATTAAATCATGTGATATATTGACCTACAGAGGGAAATCCTAAATATAGATAGCTGATGATTTTCTCTTTATCACAGAGCTAAAAACTTACAGAGCCCTAGTCAATGATGTACTAATTGTACAAATAGATTAAAAAAAGAGAAGCAGGAAGACTAATTGTGTTCTTTGAGAAATTAATAGATATAGTGTGGCCAATGTGCTTTTGGGTTTCTAACTTCTTTTAAGTTACGTAAAGAAATTAAGAACTTTCAGAGATACTCTGATCTACATTGATTCATAAGGACCATTATGAGCAATATTTAATATAGCAGATTTGCCCATAATGAGATTCAGAAATGCAACCAATTAAATATAAGACCCCTGAATATTCAGAATCAAATACTAGGCTGATGTGGAATTGTCAAAAAGAAATCCAGTTCAGTTCACAATAAAAAGCAAAGAAATGTGTGCTCAAGAATATTGGGGCTAAAATGGAAGCAGTGCATCTGAGTTATAGCCAAGAGAGAAAAGGGCAGGGTTGCTGACTGTGACAGGACCACAAGGCAACAGAAAAAGTTGCAAATCAAAACATAGATTTTGATCATCTGCAGCAAAGAGAAGACAAGCAATACTGTGGTCTGAGAAGTTCTATTGATATCTATCAATAGTTCTTCCCTACCTGTTTCTTCTGAATGCAAATAAGCTGTCCTGAAGGTTTTCCTTATTGCTGTTCAGTCATTTCAGATTTTCTTGCAAAGATACTAGAATAATTTGCTATTTCACTTTCCAGCTTATTTTATGGATGAGAAGACTGAAGCAAACAGGATTCAATGACTTTCCCAGAGTCACACAGCCATAAGTTCCTGAAGCTGGTTTTGAACTCAAGAAAATGAATCCTTCTGACTCCAAGTCTGGCACTCTACCTACTGTACAATCTAGCTGCCTTCTACATTACCAGTTCTGTTACATAGGTAAAACTATAGTATTCTGCAACAAATATAAGACTATACATATCAACAAAGGGATTTGACATAAGCAAAGAATTAAGAGTAATTACAGATGGTCTCAGTGCCCAAGGCAAGCCATATGCCAGGCCTTCCTTTTTTCTCTGACTATGTATTCCTAAACTGACCCACCTAGATTGCCCAGGGTAAAAAATGTATAGGGCAGGAAACTTACATACAATATGCAAAATAAAGGCTCAAAATCATCTATCATTCTAAGATCCAACAAGCTTTCCTTTGGGGATCTTCCATAAAATGAATCTACCAATCAGTAAAGATTAATTAGTACTCACACTGTTCTAGAGTACTAGAGGGAGAAGGGGGAAGTTGCAACAACTTATATAGTGCTTTAAGGTTTGCAAAGTCTCATTATATATATAGTCTCACTTCAATCTTACAATAAATCCACAACAAGGTCAGTGTTGTTGCTCAGTCATTTTACAGCCCTGTCCAATTCTTCATGATCCAACTTGGGAGCTTCGAGCTTCTTGGCAAAGATACTGTACTTGCCATTTTCTTTTTCTGCTCATTTTACAGATGAGAAAACTAAGACAAACAGTGCCTAAGGTCACTCACATAACTAGTAAATTCTGAGGCCAAATTTAACTCACAAAAATGAATCTTCCTGACTCCAGACCCAATACTCTATCTATTAAATCACCTAGCTATCCATGAGGTCAGTATGTTAGGTATGATTGTTCTTTTACAAATGGAAAAACTGAGGCTCAGATGACATCTAGTTAACACCCAAGGTCACACAGCTAGTAAAGGTATGAGGTGGGATTAGAACTCAGATATTCTAAATTCCAAATCCAGAATCCAAAAATCTTACAATAAATTAAATAGCAACAAAGGACTCTATTGTGATTAAGGGCCAGGTAATAAGAACTAAAGGAATTTGGAGAAAGAAGGGATCCTGCAGAGTGGAAAAAGCAAGAAAGGTTTTGTAAGTGGCATGGCATTTGAGCAGGTTCTTGAATAATACAGCATTCATCATAATCAATCCATTAAATGGGAAAAATGCTAACCTTCCATATGGCACCTAAGGCAACATTCCCAGAGGAATAGAGATAACCAGGCAAAATCACAGAAACAGGACCTACTAAGGAAACAAACTCATTGTTATTCATCTGCCTCCTAGTAGGTTTTTCCTAAAACATTTAAGACAGAGATGCTTTTGCATTTCAAAATTTTGCTGGGTAGAGAAGAAGAATTTGACAAACCTCCTTTAGTGATCCATTTGGCTACTTAAAAACACTTCCTATCAGGAAATGCTTCTTTTTATTGATGAAAAATTACAATCCTATTCATGTGATGGATTTATAATGCCTTTGAATTTCACATTAAAGACTAATTTAAGACATTTTTAGCTCATAATGTCCTTCTGGGCTATGTACAGCTGTTATGGGTTCTGTTTTATGGAGTTTCTGATGTTTGCTTTTCCTTTGTTAAAAAGAAGACATATGAGTTAATTGTCTAGCAAGGTTACAGAAATAGTTCAGGATTGGTAAGACTCTGAAGTGAGTAAACAGGGCTTTGGTGTAGGGATTATGCTCATTCCTAGGTGAACTGGAATCTTCAAAGGTAAAGAGAGGATGGGTACTAGCGCTCTCCATGGTAGAACAAATACCCCCTCTTTGGAAACATCGCAGAACAATCTTTGAAAAATTCAAAAAACCTATGCTAATTTAGAAGGGGGAAGCATATTATATGTAAAGGGAATTATTAGCATAAGGTAACATTTTGGGGCTATTCAGACATGAGAGTCAGGTAACTTTGCTATTTAACATGCTAATCGGCTTCATCTCAGTAAGACCAAGGAGGAAAAAAGCTTATCCTGAGATTCATTTCTCATATTTTAGATAATTACTTAAAGATTAGGGATCATGCGTCTGCCACTCTTATACATGAACTCATCAGCAACAGAAAGAGACCAAAGTTCACAAAATGCTATTTTCCTTCATCTAGACCAATAGTACCCAAACTTTTGTTTGTCACTGGCCTCTTTGGCAGTCACCAGATTCTTCAGAATAATGTTTTTAAATTACAGGAGATACTAAATGTTAGTTAGAGGTTAGTGACAATAAAGATACAATTTTTTTTCCTATCCAATTACATGGACTCCCTGAAATACATCCACAACATCCCCTCCCATGTAAAAATCCTCAGATCTAGACTTATTCTCTATTCTCCTGCCCAAGGAAAGGAAGAAAGAAAGATGGGGGAATAAAAGAAGTCAAAAGAATCATAACGATGAGAAAAGTAGGCACAACTTTAGTTTTGCTGAAGGGTCCCTTGGAATAAATACCAGATATTTAAATCTTAAGCTAAGTTAAGTTGAAAATACTGTTCAAGGTGTTCTCGGGGCTAGGTATGCCCTATTTCATCTACTTCACCTATACAATGTTATTAATACTATTTTGCATTATTTAACTGTCTCCTGTATAGACATATGGGTTCTGTCTCCTTAATAAGAGGGGCAGGAGCTATTTTTATAATTTTTTGGTGTTCTGTATTCCTATGATATTTGTACCACCACACTGGCCACCATTCAGGTACTTAATTCATATTTGATAGGTTGAATTATTCTATTTGCTCAGATGAATTCTTTTGATCTCTCATATAAATATACCTTTTCTTATTGAATGTATATAGAAGTCCACATCCTGCTCTAAGTTGATGACAGACATTGATTTATTGACTCAAAGGAAGAACTCTTATTTATTTATTTATTGCTGTTTTCCCAAATTTACCAAGACCCTGAAGAAAGAATGATATGGGTCATGATTCAATGTCTTAAAATTCCAATACTCGTCAGCTTATAGTACTATTCCACAGTATAATTCAGTTGAAAAATAGACCTGAATATACCCAGCATATCAATGTTCATCTACCACCACAAAAAATAAAAATATAAAAATAGAATGGGTCATAAATAAACCCAGCTAGCTGGAAAGAAGAAAGCTTAACCAGTGGTCTAAGCAACTAACCTTGTACTTAATCTATATTTAAGACTATACTGAGCAGATAATTTTATATGACTGCATTTGAGGTGACTGCCAATGTTGATGGAAATGTTAAAAGAGGAGATGTTGGTGACAATGATTCAGTTAATCATTGGAACACAATGCAGGTCACCAATTTGTGACAGGAAAGAATTTAGGGTTAGGAATGCTGAAATAGGAATAAAGTCCATCCTTGAAGATTATGCAAAGTTCCAGTCTCAAATAAGGAATCAGAGTCGTTGAGGGTCTCTCCACTTAAGTTGAGATATTTTATTATTGATTCCTGAATATTCATTTTTTACTCCTCAGAATATCATATAATTAGTCTATGTGGCCCTTAAATAGATTAGAATTCATTCATTTTGCTTTGAGAATTTCATAATGACTCTAGATTTGTTCATATATTGAATCCAACATGTATGAGGAGCCAAAGTTTATATAAACAGTTCCTGTGTCATGTAGCTTATAGCCTAATGAAAAATAATACAGAGATAAATGATACATAATATTATGATATAACAGTTATAGATCAGAGTCTTGAGTCAAAAAAAACAAAAGAGGGAACCATGATTCTATGTGACTTTGATATTACAGTAGGAAAAAATCAGAGAGATTATTCAGTCTAGCACTCATTTTTACAGTAGTGAAACTGAGGTCTATATAAGTCAGTTGGCTTGACAAGGTTACCCAAAAGGTAAGTAGTAAATGTGGAATTCAGGCTTGGGTCTTTTGCCTTTAAGTTCAGGTCTTTCATGCTTTTTCATCACCTTCCACTGTTTTCAGCTATTTTCAATCCCTTTGATTGCCAAATGAAAGTTTATCTCTTTATAAATCATTGCTTCCCAGTTTGGGTTTAGGAAATCTCCAAAAATGGATAACCGAAAAGTAGGAAAGTCTATGGGAATGGGAACAGTATTTCAAATATGATGTTATATAATGGGCTAGAGAGACTTGATATAATTAGAAATGTGATCAACTAGGAGAAATGATTTTTGAATAGAAGAGTGACATGATCAGAGGACATCTGAAAGATTACTCTGCTAGTGTGGAGAAGGATAGCTTAGAGGGGATAGACTAAAATTAGAAAGACAGAGGATCAAGAAGTAATCCCTAAAGTCAGAGGAGTGAATGAAAAGAGAAGAGATTCAACTTTAAGGAATACTCATGTTTAAGGGACAGGGGGAAACTAAGAGAGGAGAAAGAGAAAAGTGAAAAAGAACCACTGGGTACATAGGAACACAAAACCCAAGGGAGAAAAGATTATTTAAAAGGATCAAGTAGTCCAATGTCATTTGAACTTTGCTGGGAACATCATGCCTCCCTCATGCTATACTGATCAAGTAAATCATCATCATCATTAGCTTTTGATATTCAACATTCCTTAACTCCTTGACTAGCCTCGCCCCTTTGATGGGAAGTTTGGAGGGCAAAGCAATAATTTGCCAAAGCCTACTTTTATAGAAGATAACTTTCCATTTTTCATGATTGCATTTTAACTTCCTTTTTTATAAAATGTTTTCCCTCATTAACATGAGAGACTCGAGATCAGGGATTTCCTTTTATCTCTTTTTGCAACATAGCACTCAGCACAGTACCTGGGACACCTACAGTAGGTATTTATTAAAGTGAATTGAACTATAGTTTATGGTACAGATGGAGGGAAAAGATTATTGTGTTTGGTGATAAGAAAGGAAAAGATGACAGCTTGGTCAATAGAAGGATTTCATTAGTCTGGTGGTAATAATTGTTGATGTTGTTGTTGTTTAGGATGTTCAACTGATTCAATGAATAAAGAAAAAATTAAAGATTCCTGAGACAGAGACTGATTAATTGACCAAGAATAAAGGTAAAGTCATCAAGGATACATGCAGGTAGAAGGATTAACTTTAGTAAATAAAGGAGTCTACAGAAAAGAAGTTGAAAGATATAATATCATATATATATATATATATATATATATATATATACACACACACACACACACACACACACACAGAGAGAGAGAGAGAGAGAGAGAGAGAGAGAGAGAGAGAGAGAGAGAGAGAGAGAGAGAGAGAATAATGTTAATCTCGTCTGTGAAGTAGGAAGTGAGATCTTTACTGAGATTGATGAAAATATAATTGCAGATTTGAGGGGGAAAAAGAGAAGATGTGGAAATAGCTATTCTGTTAAGTGTGATAGTCCATAAGAGATTATTGGCACACAGCAGTGCCCTCTAAGAGTTGCTATGCTATTGTGAGAGAAACAACATGAATACAGATACATAAAACTGAAATGTATAAAAAATTTCTGAGGTTTGTGGGATACTAGCTACAAGAAGAATTATGACAGGCCTCTTGTGGAAAGTAACACTTGAGCTGAGATTTGAAGGAATTAGGGAATTTTAAGGATGAAAGAGGGAAGGGAATTCATTCCAAAAATAAAGACAGCTTGTATAAAGACACAGATATTAGAAATAGACTGTTTTTCATGGAGAATGGCAAGCAGACTAATTTAACTGAAATGTAGACTATAGGATGGAGAGTGGTATGCATTTAAACTGGAGTCCAATTGTGAAGAGTTTTACATTCCAGAGGAGTTTGTATTTTATTTTAGACGTAAGAAGAAAACATTGGAACTTCTTTTCAGTAGCATGAAATGTCTAGACCTATGCAATATCAATTTGGCAACCACATGGTGAGTGATATGGAGAACAGAGAAAAAAAATACCGTAAGATAAAGAAGAAGAATCAAGCATACTAAAGGATATGGTGACATGAACCCAGATAATAAAAGCCAAAGACAGCTTAAAAAAACACTTCTACAAACAAGAAGATAATATTAGAAAGGTTAGAATATTGATAAACTGGGGTTGTTTTTGAATGCCAGGTTAGGAACTTTGGCATTTATTAAGCAAACAATAAAGGCTGCTATAAAATTCAGAAAAATGCTAAATTTGTTTAAATTTTAATACATGATGAACCCTAATGTGGTACAAAAAATGAATGAATATTGGGAACATGATGATGATGGTGGTATAGCATTTTTCTGCAAGTGGCAATTGGAAACCTTTATCATCAATGTGCCAAAAAAACACAAGTTTATAATCCTGAGTAACTTTAACACTAGAGTAGACTCAGACTAACAGACATAGCAGGAAGTTCTTGGGAGAAATGGGGTTAGAAATAGCAGCAACAATAGGCATCTACTATTGAAGACTTGTACATGCCATATCCTTCTCATCACCAACATTCTCTTCCATTTACCTAAACACAACAAAACTTCATGGATGCATCTTCCCAGCAAATATTGGCATTAGAATAAGACACAAATAATATGTGAGAGTGATGAAGGCAATGGGTGTTGCAGAGTGCTGGACTGATCATAGACTTATCCTTCTCAAGCTAAATATTCCCATTCAACAAAAGTGGCAGCTCCAAGGCAAAATAAGTAGCTATCTGTCCACAGATTAGAGTACTTCTCTAAGTAGGAACAGTTTATTGCTATATGAAAATATTGGGGAAATTCAAAAGCTACTAAATGAAAAATAAGAGCTCAATAGGGTTCACAATCAAAAATAGTTCATCCATCTCTAAGAAAGCAGCATTTAATTCAACTAAAAATATAATACAAGTGAAACTTAAAGACATGCAGGATTTTGGGCTCTCAGTAGAAAAGTAGATGAAATTCAGTTTTATGGTAGTAGTAACAATTCAAAGTACGTTTATGATGCCCAATAGGCTATCTATTGGTCAGAGAGCTATGGTGCATCTCAACTACTCAATGCTAATGGAGCTATCTTGATGAGTGATAAGGACATTATCCTAAAAGGATAGGCTGAATACTTTCATGATCTCAACAGAAGATCATCAATCAAAGTAAAAATCATTGATCATTTACCTCAAGTTGAAGAAAAGATTTCCCTAGTTGAAGTTCCAATTGAAGAAGAGACTTTGGGTGTTATTAGGCTCTTTTCATGAGGCAAAAAAAACTTATACTAATTCTATTCCACATGAGATTTACAAAGTGTATGTGTGAGGGGGCTTAAGGGGGGTGTGAGTGTTCATTGCTCATACAAAAGCTGATGGAAATTTTATATAGCAAGAGGAGATTATCCCCCTAGGAATTCAATGATGTCTCCATTATCCATCTCTATAAGGGAAAAGTGAATCGAATGTCCTGTGACAATCACAAGGATGCTTCTCTTTAAGTTACTCCTAGGAAGATTCTTGCCAGAGTCCTCCTTAATAGGCTGATGCTTCACTTGGAAGATGGTCACTTGAGAGCTAGTACAGTTTCAAAAAGGTTTGAGCAATGGTATTTGCTGCTCAACAACTCCAGGAGAAATGCCAGGAATAGAACAGAAGTCTGTACCCAATATCTATAGATGTGACCAAGGCCTTTGATACTGTCAGTTACAAGAGTTTATGGAAAATTAGGTCAAAATTTAGTTATCAGAGAAGTTCATCAGTATTGTACATCCATTTCCAATGGCAAGCTTGCCCAGGTTCTAGATAGTGGACAATGTTTTTGCACTTTTCCAGTCACAAATGGAGTGAAACAAGGCTGTATGCTTGCTCTCCTGCTTTTTCCCATAATATCTGCAGCTATGTTGTCAAGCATCAAGGTCAGTCACCTGGATGGTAAATTCTTTAACTTCAAAAGACTACAAGCCAAAACTAAAGCAGAAGGAGTATTGGTGCATGATGTTTTGCTTGCAGATGATTGTGTATTCAATACAGCCTCTGAAGCTGAGTTGCAACCAAGTATGGACCAATTCTCTGTTACTTATGCTAATTTTGTCCTAATGATACTAAGAAAACATAGATGCCATACCAGCCAACAGCTGATAAAAAAGGACAGAACAGAGCCAAGGAAAGATCTCTGGGACACTTCATTAGGGATCCACCTTCCCTCTGCTTCCAGGTTGTTAAACCTTTGAGACTCTGTACTCTAACTATTAGTACTAATTCAGATAGAATCAGCAGCAGACCCTAAATCAAGGATCCCCAAGGTCTGTAGGGACATATCTCAAATGGGAAGAAGTTATGGGCTCATTCCTCAGCTGTCATGTTCACTATTATTCAAAATGAAGGATCAGCTGACCACTCCCCCCCAAATTTCATTCCAATAAATTTGTCTTCAGATATGCAAGTTGTATGCACAGGTTGCCTATTATTACTCTGGTGTCACTGATTTAAAAAAATAAAAAATATATATCCATTTAGAGAGAATTTGTGCTAACTTGTGAAGTCCAATAAACTTCATAGCTCTCAAAAATCAATTCACTCTCCTCCTATCAACCCTCTAGATAACTGCAATTTTTTATATCTCAAAAGCAAAGATTTGGTTAGGAAGTTAAGATTTGACATTTAAAATCTTTTACAAACTGGCTCCAGTTTACTTTGCTGGGTGTATTTCACTTCATTGTTGTTTGATCTTATCTACTCTTTGTGACTGTGTGGACCATAGCATACCACTGTCCATAGAGTTTTGTTGGCAAAGATACTGGACTGGATCGCCATTCCTTCTCCAGTGGATTAAGGCAAAAAGAGCTTAAATAACTTGTCCAAGTCAGAAGGCACCTTTGAATTCAGTTCTTCCTGACTCCAAACCCAGCACTCTATCTTCCTATTTACCTGCTTTCTCTTTAATTAACTTCCCCCTCAAAATTCTAGGTGGTAGCTAAACTGACCCATCTGCTATCCCTCTGTACATGACATTGCATCTTTCCCTAGTATACTTTGCCTAAACTGTCCCCTACATCTATATGTTCTCTCACCCACCAATGATTTTCATGGATTCTACAATTCCCTTGAAGAATCAGTTAAGATATCATTTTCTGCATGAGGCTATTCCTAATCTTCTCAGTGCTGTGCCAAGCCAGGACCCCTAAAACAAACAAACTGCTGTGTTTTTACTTATTTAAATACATTTCTTATCTACCCTTTGGAATAAAAATCCTTGAGGAGAAGAATGTTTTGGTAGGGTCTTTCTATCCCAGTGCCTTTCACAGTATCTGGCAAAAAGTAGTCATTTAAATAAATGTTTATTAAATAAATTAAATTGGACCACCATAATAAGATTCCAGTTTATTAGTTTGGTTCTGGGGTCATTGGAAGCATAAAAAATGATACTTTTCTTATCTCTACTTGTTAAAAAAAAAGCATATTTGTTATAGTTAAGGCATTCATGTGACAAGTATCATATGATTACATAAAGAAATAACCATGCTTTCATATGTATATATATATACACACACACATATATATATATATATGCATGTGTATGAGAAATATATTAAAAGAATCAAGGTAACAATTTGTTATATTCAATTGATAGTTCCACCTCAATATTAAAGAGCTTCGTGGCTTTTAATGATCGAAAAATTATTCAAACATTAAAAAACAATTTTGTGTAATTATTTGGAGTCTGCTTTCATTTTACAAACAACAATTTAAAATAAATCCATTAATGTTATTTGGTAAGATTTCTTACAAGTAAATGGCTCTATATCATGCACTGACATTTGATTTAATATCAGAAAATATGCTTACCTACCAGCAATGCATTATGAAGGAAAATTAAGAAACCTGAAGCGATTATTTCCATTACTGGCAGTGTGTCTTTAATAACAAGGGAGGGAGCACTAGAAAGATATAATTTCATTTTTTCACAAAGCACTTATCAGGCACCTACTGTGTTCATAAGATTACTACCGGGCCAGTCAGGAATTGTTATTTCTTTTCCTCTATCATCAATTGTTCAATTCAAGAAAAATGTATTAGTCAACTTTGTGCAAAACATTATGGTAGTATAGGGGACAGACTACAGAAAAGAATGAAATACTCCCTTTCTCTGAGGAGGTTATATTTGATTACTGAATAATGTTTTCTGAGATCTCAGCTGAATTCAAGTGTCTGTGAAAAGACAATTGGTATAACTGGGAGCATATCCTTTGAATAAGATGCCTTGTTATATTCTTAAGAGATAACATTGACAAGCTTTCAAATATACAGAAAAGGGAGACAAAGAAAGCAAGGGAATTGAACACTATAATATATAAAGGCAAGTTAAAGTAAAAAGGGGTGTTTACCCAAAAGAAGAAAAGATTCAGAGTGGATGCATGGTATGAAAGTTTTCTTCAAGTATTTCAAGAGCTGTCACCCATAAAGAGGGATTAAATTTGTCTTTCTTCATACCAGATGTCATACTTAGGAAAAAGTGATGGAAGATGAAGAGAAACAAATGTCATCTGGAGGAAAATATCATCAGAATTATTCTTGAGTAGAAGGAAGTGGCTTGGAAGGGAGTGGTTTTCTCCATTAACTAGGATTTTCCCTAGAACTCTTAGTTGATCCATCTCATCCCAACTCAAAATTCACCATATTTCACAAGTGCCAAGGAAGACTCTGTTGCCACTGCAGCTCTCTTTCCATCATACAGTTGCCTACAAGAGTCATTCATTCAATTCTTGATTTTGTAGCCTCCATAACATTTATTGCTTCTCTTTGTATCTCAGGAAGATCCTGTAAAGGATCAGTGCTATGTATATGAGTGGGTATTGCCAACATATTCAAAAGTAGAATTGATATTCATTACTAAATGAAGAACCAAGAGAGAGCATCCAATTCTCAATCTAAAAATCTAGTCACTTCAAATGATAAAGGTGAAGCACTTTGTTCATGGGTATAGAACTGAAAAACAATGTCAAGATTTAAACTCAGGTCTCTTGACCAACAATAAGCCCTAACATTTATATAGCACTTATTATGTGCCAAGTTCTTTATAATTATTGTATCATTTGGTGCTCACAACCATCCTCAGAGGTGGAAAATTGGGGCAGGACTTGTCAAGAATCACCATAGCATGCCATTGCTAAGAGTCTAAATTTGAATTTGGGTCTTACTGAATCCAAGTCTGACATATCATACTATCTAGCTGACTACAGGGCTTTTTCCAGATTTTAGATGGAGTGATTAGAAATTACATAATCATGACAATTATATAATCATTAGAAATTATGTAACCATAGTGAGCAATTTATTGGTTGTTTTGATACTCATAAATTCCTTTATCTTTTCAGTGATTCATTAGTTACTTTGAGTAACTCCTTTACAATCAATAAAATTTTTTTCCTTAAGTAGCTTGTTAATATTCTTAGCATTTTATACTAAGATGGTTTGTAAGTACTGCTCATTTTTGTAAATACTCTTTACTTAATTCTTGGTTTACTAATTTTCAAACCTGTGTCATGATTTGTTTCATAAAACCAAATGCACTGAATTAAATGAATTTTCAGGTTGAGATCCAGCATTTGTTAGCAATGCCTAATCACTGAGTGTGATATTGTAGCCTGGCTCTATTGTGTATTATACATTCTCAGATAAAAAGGAAGAAGAAGCTGTTCTCTTTATCCAACCAAAATTTCATGATAGCCAATTATGTGGCCAGGGAAATAATGTCACACATACACACATATGTGTTATATGCATATACATATATGTGTTTACATATGTGGGTTAAATATATCTATATCTATCTATATATATATAGATAGATAGATACAGATATAGATATAGATATATATCTATCTATATGTAGATAGATAGATAGATAGATAGATAGATAGATAGATAGATAGATATTGGACCAATACTTACCAGCTATGTGACCCTGGGCTAAAAGTCTTTAAGATTCTTTCCAATTCTATATCTTCTATTCTATGTTCCACTTCTGTGCAAGGAACAAAAACTTTATTTTATTTAATACCTAATTTTAAATAAATGGTTGCAATTTAAATTTCTTTGGAAAATTCAAATGACTAACATTTTTATTACTTTAAACAGACTACTGCAATAATCAGATGTTTGCAATATTCTTTTTTCTTCAGGAAGCATCTCCTAAAACCCTAATAAAACATCTTCCATCATAACTGATAACTAGAGTAGAAGTGTAGAGGAGAATTGTGTTGTGAACAAAAGGCTGGTTTAGCTGAATGGATTCACCAAATTAGAAAAGATTATAAATAAATAAATACAAAAACACAGTGCTCTGGAGATTAATTTAATTTAGCTCCTTCCCTGGAAAGCACTCAGAATGATGGGGATGGGAGGGGATGGGGAAGAAAAAGATCGATTCTTATTTAGAGCAACTGACAGCAATTGAAATTGAAATGTTCATATGAAAGAGAAAACCATTAAAAACTGCAGGTGATTTGACAATTCCACTTTTATCATGGTTTACAGTGTTATTTTAGGTAACATAATATGCAATGTCTAGCAGGTCAATTGACAAATTCAGAAAGCTCTCAACATTAAGAAAAGTGCATGAATAGGCATTTTGTGGATTGGAAAATCTGGGTGGATTTGATAAAGCAAACTTCAGAACAATGTGAGCTGAACCTCTGCTATGTCAACTATTAAGGCAGCGTTCTAAGCAGTTCCATCGTTCTGGCTGAAGTGGCCCTTTCTTTTTGAAAGCCTCAATTTTCAGGCTTCTGTAACTTGCTCAAAGAGTAACATGCTGAGATACAATTTAAAATACTGCCCTATGTTATACAACGTGAAATCAACAGGAATGGGGGGAAAGGTGCTCTGCATTGTGCTTTTGTTTGATTTGTGGAGCCTCTGAATAGACACTGAGATGGAACCAATTCAGGACTTAGGCTTCTAAGTGGGGTAGGGCACAGCTTTTATTCTTTTATTTCCATACAACATAGTGAGATAAAAGACTATTCCATCTTGAGGTTTTTGAAAATGTTAGATATGTTTGTAAGCATAAGGCAGAGATGAATCTGTCGCCAGATTAGAAAAGATTACAACTAAATAAATATTTTTAAGAACACCAGGAATGAATACGAATCTAAATTCAATGAAACATCTAGGTTTCGCTAAACAAAATAATCATTTAAAAAAAATCTAGCCTCTTCTGTTAATCATAATCTATAAAGTCACTGACCCCAGAGACCAATGTATAGGGAGAACAGAATAGATGAAGGAAATAGGATCTAATTTGAATAGTGTTGGCCATAGAATGATATCTCCACTCTTCTGAAACTTATTCTTCGTTCTCGCCTTTACCTCCAATCACCTCCATCCCTCAGTGGTCTCCCAGGTTATCCCTGTACTTTACTTCCTTCCTTCCTGGTGCTGACCCTATAATTAACCAGATCAACAACACACTGTCTTCAACTCTCAGATCCCTTCCCGTTATGTCCTACCATTACTTAGCTCAGCCAAACTGATACAGCTACTGAGTCTGAATCAGAATTCTAGCTGCTGACTCCAAGCCCATGGCTCTGACCACTATTCATTCCATACTCCTTAACCTGAGCTGTAAGTCAGTCAGAGTATCATGCAGTAAATGAAGCTCTACCTGCAGAGCCTTTTTGTCTGTTCTCTAACTCAATTGCATCTTGCCAAGACCTATTGGTCTGACTGGGAATAATAAAGGTTTGTAAAATGACAAAAAAAAAGTGTGTGTGTGTGTGTGTGTGTGTGTGTGTGTGTGTGTGTGTGTGTGTGTGTGTGTGTGTAAAATAAACATTTACTAAGACACCTATTAAGTGCAAAGCACTGTGCTAAATGCTAGGGATACAAAAATAGGAGGTTGTCCCTGTCCTCAAGACAACATGTAATAAAATATAGACAGAGCAGGTTACTTGTATGGGGAGCTAAGAGGCACAATGTATAGAGTACAAGGCCTAAAGATAGGAAAGTTCAAATCTGGCTTCAAACAATTGCTAGTTATATGGCAAGTCACTTAATTCTATTTGCCTCAGTTCCCTTATCTGTAAAATCTGGAGAAGAAAATGGCAAACTATTCCGGTATCTTTGAAAAGAAAAACCCAAATAGGATCGCAATTTGATATAGTTTCTACATGTGCAATCATGTGACACATTTTCATGTTAAGTTATTTTGTACAAGAAAACTTGAAAAAAAAGGAAGAAAGAGAAAATTAGTATTCTTTGGTCTGTATTGAGATTACATGAGTTCTTTCTCTGGAGACAGATTGCATTTTTCATCATGAGTCCTTTGGGATTTCTTGGATCATTATATTGCTGAGAACAGCTAACTCATTCACATTGTTCATCATATAATATTGTTACTGTGCACAGTGTTCTCCAGGTTCTTCTCACTTCATTTTGTATCAGTTCATATATGTTTTCCAGGTTTTTCTCATTCATCCAGCTTGTCATTTCTTATAGCACAACAATATTCTATCACAATCATATGCCACTCAAAATCTTAAAAAAATTAAAAATCGCTTTTATATGTAATTGAGGGAAAAATTTAAAAAAAGAACTTTGTTTTATCAATTCCTATTCCACTTCATGTGCAGTCAAAAGGACCCAAGCTCTAACAGTCCTCCTTACCTTGGCAGAGCCTCTTTACCTTTCTGAGCCTCCCTTTCCTTATCAGGAGGCAGGATTGGTCCTTTTCCAGATCTAGACTCTTGGATATTAAACATTTTTTAGAAATTTTCTGATTCAAAGTAATCTTTCCATTCTCACAGAGCACTCACTGAGTAAATCACTCATGTTGTATAATGCAATGTATTGATGTTGGTTGTTTTCGTGTGTGTGTGTGTGTGTGTGTGTGTGTGTGTGTGTGTGTGTGTGTGTGTGTACCTCATTTACCTAATTTTATTGTGAGCTTTTAGAGAAAAAGAAATGACATATTTCTTTGTATCTTATCTGGTCCATAGCACAATATCCAGCACGTATTACTTATCTAATTAGTATCTGTTCAATACTTGACTGGATAAGCTTTTGCTTTTTCTTTATATCATTTATTCCCAGTGTAGTCCCATTTAACCAAATGTTCCCAGAACTCTAATTTATTTTAGTTTTCCCCCCTTCTGAGGCACTTAGCCTGGGGAGAAACCCTGCTACCTAGCCACTGATGTAAGGCTGCTGGGGACTCTGCAATCTAAACATGGTTCCCGGAAAACAAGGAATGTTTGTCTAAGTAATATATGAACAAAAATATACTCCAATAAAATGTCAATTCCTCGAAGGTAGAGATGGTTTTATTTTTGTCTTTTACAAGGTCTTGCCCATACATAGTCACTATAAATGTCTACTGAAGTGAATCCTATCCCCAAGAGAGGGTACTATCCCTTCCTTTAATTATTCAATGGCCTGTAGGAGATCATGAGACTTAGGGTGGCAAAGAACCCTATTCCCACCTCATATTATATTATATTATAAAAAGACAATGAGTTTTAGTGACTTATGATTATACAAAAATACTTAAGGAAATCTCTCTGAATAGGCATTCTGCCTGAGCTGCTAGGAGACAGAACACATTTCAAATAGGCCTATGAAGAAAATACAACAGAAAAGTATGAGAACAACTCTCAGCTCAAGGCTAATTTTAGTTGAAAATACTCTTAAGCTAATTAAACCACTTAAACCTTAACTAGGTCAGAAGAAAATGAGAGTTGGGCAAATAACAAACACTATGAAAGCTGCTAGAATCCTGTCAAGAATATGACAGACAGTTCTTGTCAGAGTCAGTGAACAAATGTCATTGACTGACAGGACCACCATTTGACAGAAAATTTCTTTTCAAACCAATTAGCTTAAATTAGATAAGTCTACGCTTAATAAAAATCCAATTTAACAGCAATTTTTCCAAACTATTTTTATTCATTTTAATCATCAAATGAGTTATTGGCTTACAAATAAGAAAGTTTTACTTTTTCTTTCCAACAAACATATCTTAGAGCAGGGGTTCTCAAACTACGGCCCACGGGCCATATGGGCCCGCTGAGGACTTTTATGCGGCCCACCAGGATATGGCAAATGGGCTGAGGGGTGGAGACAGAGGGTGAGCTTTTGTTTTTACTATAGTCCGGCTCTCCAACAGTCTGAGGGATAGTGAACTGGCCCCTATTTAAAAAGTTTGAGGACACTGTAGAGTGTCCAGTTTCCTCAGATGCCATGGTTCATCGGAAGGGGCCATCAGAACTCACAATACTTGGTCCCTTCTGGCATCAGGAAGTTGCAATAATACTCTTGAATAGGATTCGAAGAGTTTATAATAAGCATCACTAGAATAGAACCCTGAATATTTTAGAGTTTTTTTGTAGCCTGCCAAAGCTTCAAAAACAGGACTACATAAACGCTAAGTGCTTGTTAAATGAGTTATGTGTTTTATTCATTCTTAAAGTTCTCTATCATAACACCCTTATCTACAGAATGGAAATAAATTTAGTCATCTTTCTTTAGTAAATTGTTAGTTAAGTTGTGTGTGGGGGGAATCCAAGCATTATGTAAATTTTAGCCATGATTACTAATGGGTTCTTCCCCCCCTTCATTTATATCTGCATAAATAGTACAATTGCTGTTGTCACTTGAAAACAGATGGAGTTTTTAAATTTAAAATTAATGTAGATGGTTGATGCAATTTGTGAGTGTCTTGGTTTCTGTCCATACTCCCTCTCAACATCCCTCCCATCCCCCCTGCAAAGCTGTGATTTTGTGAGAATTTCTTTAGTGGTAGGCTACATCAAAACTGTAGCAGTAGGACTTGAGGCAGGGACTATTTTTATTTTATCTTTGTAGCCCTGGTAATGAATACAGTGCCTGGCACATAGTATATATAATTAATAAATGTTTGTTTATTTGTCTGTTGAATTGTGCTACTGGTTTTTTTTTTTAATAAAACCACTTAATTCTGAACTCTATTTCAATGTTTGGTACTACTTGGCAAAATGCAACATGGCAGATAAAAAAAGCTGATATAATATTGAGCTGTATTAAGAAAAGCAGAAGGAAGAGGCCTGATCACACTACTACTGTGTTCATTTCTGGAACTACATTTATAAAAGGATATTTCTAAACAGGAGAGCATCAGGAGGAAAGCAAAGCAGAATTAGGATGACCTGAACTGGGGTCGAAGCCATAGGAAGATTGGTTGAAGGAATTTAGTAAAGTTACCCTGGAGGACTCAAATGTGAAGGGAATCCAAATATATGAAATGCTATCAGGTAGAAAAGGAACTAGCTTTGCCTTGTTTGACCCCACAGAGCAGAATGGTACAACAACAAAATGGAAAAAATGACAAATTGGTAAATTAGGTTCAACTGATGTCAGGAAAATTCTTAATAATTTAAAACTATTAGGAAATCAAAGAGTAGAAGGGTCTTCCTTAGGAAAAAGGCAGTATAAGGACACAGAAGACTAAGCCCAGAGTCAGGAAGGCATTAACTGAAATCCTGTTTTGGTCACTCACCAATTGTGTCATTTAACAGCTACCAGCCTCAATTTCCTCATTTCTTTTTCCTTTTAAAAATTTTTTTGAATCCCTGGGACCAGATGAATTTACTTCTATCAAACATTTAAAGAACAATTAACTCCAGTGCTATATAAACTATTTGAAAAAATAGGGAATGAAGGACACCTACCAAATTCCTTTTATGACACAGACATGGTACTGATATCTAAACCAGGTAGGATGAAAACAGAGAAAGAAAACTATAGACCAAGTTCCCTAATTAATATTGATGCAAAAATCTTAAATAAAATATTAGCAAAGAGATTACAGAAAATCATCCCCAGGATAACACAATACAACCAAATAGGATTTATACCAGGAATTCAGTCATCAACTGATGTCAGGAAAATTCTTAATAATTTGAAACTATTAGGAAATCAAAGAGTAGAAGGGTCTTCCTTAGGAAAAAAGGCAGTATAAGGACACTTCTGGTTCAACACTAGGAAAACTATTAGCATAATTGACTATAACAATAACCAAATTAATAAAAACCATATGATCATCTCAATAGATGCAGAAAAAACATTTGATAAAATCCAACATCCATTCCTAATAAAAACACAAAAGAGTATAGGAGTAAATGGACTTTTCCTTAAAACAGTCACTAGCATCTATTTAAAACCATCAGCAAGCGTCATATGTAAAGGTGATAAACTGAAACCATTCCAAATCAGGGGTGAAACAAAGTTGCCCACTATCACCATTACTTTCAATACTGTATTAGAAATGCTAGTTTTAGCAATAAGAGATTAAAAAAAGAGATTAAAGGAATTAGAGTAGGTAATGTAGAAACCAAATTAGCACTCTTTGCATAGATGGTATACTTAGAGAACCCTAGAGAATCAACTAAAAAACTATTAGAAATAATTCAGAACTTTAACAAAGTTGCAGGATACAAAATAAATCCACATAAATTATCAGCATTTTTACATATCACTAACAAAATCCAATAGCAAGAGATACAAAGAGAAATTCCATTTAAAATAACTGTCCATAGTATAAAATATTTGGAAATCCTCTGCCAAGAGAAAGTCAGAAACTACATGAATAAAACTGCAAAACACTTTCCACACAAATAAAGTCAGATCTAAGCAATTGGAAAACTATTAAGTGCTCTTGGATAGGTCGAGAGAATATAATAAAAATGACAATATTCCCCAAACTAATCTATTTATTTAGTGCTATATCAATCAGACTCCTAAGAAACTATTTTACTGACCTAGAAAAAAATAACAAAATTCCTCTGGAAGAACAAAAGGCCAAGAATTTCAAAGAAATTAATGAAGAGAAAAGCAAATGAAGGTGGCCTAGCTGTACCAGATTTAAAATTACATTATAAAGCATTGGTCATCAAAACCAATTTGGTACTGGCTAAGAAATAGAAAGTTGATCAGTAGAACAGATTAGGTTCACAGAACAAAATAGTCAATGACTATAACAATCTAGTATTTAACAAACCTAAAGGCCCCAGCTTTTGGAATAAGAATTCACTATTTGAAAAAAAAACTGGTGCGAAAATTGGAAATTAGTATGGCAGAAACTAGGCATAGACCCATACCTAACACCATATATTAAGATAAGGTCAAAATGGGTTCATGATCTAGACATAAAGAATGATATTATAAACAAATTAGAAGAACATAGGATAATTTACCTCTCAGACCTGTGGAGAAGGAAGGAATTTGTGACCAAAGAAGAACTAGAGACCATTATTGATCTCAAAATAGATAATTTTGATTATAATAACTTAAAAAGTTTTTGTACAAACAAAGCTAATGCAGACAAGATTTGAAGGGAAGCAATGAACTGGAAAAACATTTTTATATCTAAAGGATCTGATAAAGGCTTCATTTCTAAAATATATAGAGAATTGACTCAACTAATAATTCAAGCCATTCTCCAATTGATAAATAAATGGTCATACAAACAGGCAATTTTTAGATGAAGAAATTGAAACTATATATAGTCACATGAAAAGGTGTTCCAAATCACTATTGATCAGAGAAATGCAAATTAAGACAACTCTGAGATACCACTACACCTTTCAGATTGGCTAAGATGACAGGAAAAGTTAATGACAAATGTTGGAGGGGATGTAGAGAAACTAGGACACTGATACATTGTTGGTAGAATTGTGAATGAACCCAACCATTCTGGAAAGCAATCTGGACCTATGCTCAAAAAGTTATCAAACTGCACATACCTTTGATCCATCAGTGTTTCTATCCCAAAGAGATCTTAAAGGAGGGGAAGGGATCCACATATGCAACAATATTTGTGGCAGCCCTTTTTGTAGTGGCAAAAAACTGGAAACTAAATGGATGTCCATAAGTTGGAGAATGGCTGAATACATTATGGTATAGGAATATTATGGAATATTATTGTTCTGTAAGAAATGACCAGCAGGATGATTTCAGAAAGGCCTGGAGACACTTACATGAACTGATGCATGAACAGAACAGGAGATCATTACACACTTCAACAAGACTATATGAGTATCAATTCTGATGGACGTGGTTCTCTTCAACAATGAGATAAACCAAATCAGTTCCAATTGTTCAATAATGAATAGAACCAGCTACACCCAGCAAAAGAACTATGGGAAATGAGTGTGGACCACAACATAGCATTCTCACTCTCTCTGTTATTTGCTAGTATTTTGTTTCTTTCTCAGTTTTTCTTTTCCTTCCTTCTTTATCTGATTTTTCTTGTGCAGCAAGATAACTGTATAAATATGTACATATATATGTGTGTGTGTATATATACATATATATATATACATACATATATATATATATGTATGTATATAGATAGATAGATAGATAGATTTTAACATTTATTTCAATATATGTAACATGTACCTGCCAGCTAGGGGAGGGAGTAGGGAGAAAGTGGGGAAAATTTGGAACAAAAGGGTTTGTTTGTTTTTTTACCTTTTTTGCAAGGGTTAATGTTGGAAAAAATTACCTGTACATATCGCTTTATAAATAAATAAATAAATGAAAATTTTGAAGCTTCTTATTTTCAAAACTTATGCATGGATAATTTTCAACATTCACTCTTGCAAAACCTTGTGTTCCAAATTTTTTCTCTCTCTTTCCCCCACCCCCTCTCCTCGATGACAATTCAATATATATTAAAATTTTACAATTCTTCTATACATATTTCCACAATTATGCTACACAAGAAAAATAAGATCAAAAAAGTAAAAAAATTAGAAAACAAAATTCAAGCAAACAACAACAAAAAAGTGAAAATACTATATTGTGGTCCACACTCAGTTCCCACAGTATTTTCTCTGACTCTCTTCATCACAAGATCATTGGAACTGGCTTGAATCATCTCATTGTTGAGAAGAGCCACGTCCATCAGAATTGAGCACCCTATAACCTTATTACCATGTACAATGATCTCCTGGTTCTGCTCATTTCACTTAGCATCAGTTCATGTTAAGTCTCTCCAAGCCTTTCTGAAATCATCCTGTAGATCATTTCTTATAGAATAATAATATTCCATAATATTTATATACCATAACTTATTCAGTTTAGTTTCTAAAATGTGGATAACAATAGCATATGCAGTTTGCAAAAGGACAAGCTAAATGGCCATTTGTTGAGTGTGAAGTAAAGGGAATCTTTTTTAGATATAGTTGGATTGGATGGGTTTGGGAATCAGACTTGTGCTTCAGAATAGAAAATAAAACATTGCTTTTGTGGTTTCAAAAATTGTCTACTAACCTAGGCACCCATTCATAGAAGAATGTAAAATAAAATCTTTTCTGCAGTCATCAGTGAGTTTCTTAATAAAATATTTTATTTCTTACTCAAATAAGATATATTAGAAAGCACACTCCTCCCAATCTTTGTGGTGGGGGGAAGAGGGAAGCAGGGATATAAGATTATAACAGCATATTATCTTTTTTTTTCAATTTATTGATTAGTTTTGATGATTTTCTTCTTTTTCTTAAGAAAAAAGTCTTCCTTGTAAGGGATGGCTTTCTGGTAACCTTTCGGGAAAAGGAAAGAATATAGGGGAAATTTTAAATGACAGAAAAACAAATGATAATAAAAATTTATTTTTACAAAAACAAAATATATGCCATAAGAACTAATATAAACTACCTAGAACAATATCAGAAAAAGCAAAGTTGGGAAAAGTAAAAGCAATTTCTGTATTCTGGTAACATGAAAAAGTAAAGCATCCAAGGATAAATTATTCTTCTAAAGGAAGAGTTCAAAGTAATTACAAATATCACATTGACTCGGGGCCATGCTACTACATTCCAATAAAGTGCAAGGAACACACTTCCTAGTACAGTGAAGTCATCTATATAACTAATGTGCTTAGCACATTTATGGCTATTTTAAAAAACTTGGATGGTAACTTTACATTATTATAATATTTTAGAGTCGGTAGCTTTTATGTATGTTGTTGATTATACTCATAATTTTCCTGATTCGCTGCCATTGGTCAAAACTGTAAATTTACTCCTATAGGAAAATAAGATCTGCTTTGTTCCTCATTTACAGGAATAGACTGTGAACTTTTGTATCTCCACAGCAGAATATAATCTTCCTGAGGGCAAGGGACAGTTTTATTTTTGTCTTTATATCCTCAGGGTCTGGCATATAGTAGATGCTTAATAAATTTTAATTTAATTGAAAAGTGCAGATGGCCTGCCTAGGCATTTTAAACAAGTCATAATCTTTAATAGCCAAGATTTTATTGTAATAATAAAAAACATATAAAATGATCAACAACTAGAATGTCGATTCAAAATAATTTTGCTAATAAAGCCAACACCAAGTATTTTTAATATCCCAGATACTAAGGTAAATTTAAGTTCACACTATTGAATACAGAGTAATAATTATGTTGGTGCTTCAATGAATTATAATTGCCTCTTATATGATTACTGATAATTTTAGATAATTGTCAGTGATAGGAAATAGTTTTCTATGTCTCCACACTAGATATTACTCTAGGGAAAAGAGATAGGAGATGAATGAGGCTAGGGGTGGGGGAATGGTTCCATTATTATAATGTCTTTCTTCTAGTTTATTTTTTTTTCAAATAAATACATTACTGTATTTACCTCAAGTGACAGTCAGAAGTAAAAGAATAAAGTACATATTGCTGCACTAATTTTCTTAAACTTAAAAGCTTTTTTATTTACAGAGCGTATGCACGGGTAATTTTTCCCACATTGAACCCTGCATAACCTTTTCTTGCAAAATTTTCCCTTTTTCTCCCCAACCCCTCCCCTATCTGGCAGGTAGTCCAAAACATGTTACATATGTTGAAATACATGTTAGATCCAATATATGCATACATATTTATGGTTACCTGGTTGCACAAGAAAAATCAAATCAAGAAGAAAAAAAAAAAAGAAAAACTGAGGGAAAAAAAAACCAAAATTCAAGCAAACATTGAACCTACTTTTTAAAGGGAGAAGTATATCTTTCAAGTATTAGAAAATCATATGCATGTTTCTAAAATCTCAAAGTAATATAGTCAATCATAGTCTTTAAAAATCCTTTCTGATCATCCCTATAATTGGTATCTCTGAAATGGTAACTGTGCTGTAAGAGATCACTCTGCATTATTGGGAAAACAGATGTAGTAAGGATAAGCATTTTAACAGACCAGGAATGGAATTTCTTATATAGAATCAAGAGGAGGGAGATGGGGATGGGGGTGGGGAGAAGAGCACTCTCCTCTGTCAACAATTTAAAAATAAAATGCTTTAGGGAAACTGGAAACTGATCTGTTTAGTCAGGCAAATTTGAATGAATTAACCATTTGTAAACTACTGGTGAAAGGATAATGTATAAATAGAGAAAAGCTAAGTCATAAAATGTATGACAGTCACAAAATATAGTCAGAAAATCAGATGGCTCATGTTTTTCTGCGGATAGATTCATCAGTAAGACACCCAAGGACTATCACTTATACTTTTCTTTTAGACAAATACCAAAAGGTCACAGTGGCTCAATTTATTGTGTCTTATACAAACTTTTTTCCACTGATCTGGAAAGGGGAAAAAGTAAAAAGATAGTAAAACTCCAATCAGCCTCAGAGAAAGGTTAAAGTCATTCGTTTTTATATCCATTCTGGGTAGCGATCCATAAAAAATAATTAGGACAAGGGTAAACCTATTATGTAGCACAGAGCCACCATCACCCTCTTCAATCTGTATTTGCTTGGATGCGAAAGGTTTGCTAGACTGTGAGAGTTGCCTTTTGGGGAGGGGAGTAAGGTGTTGTAAGCTCTTAAAAATAGGAATCTGTCTTCTCCTTTTCATCTTGTCACTCTCTGTTTCAGCACACCTCCTTCATTCTTGCTCTTTTACCTAAACTATCAACATCACGCATGCTGATCCAAAATTTGTACCATCCTTCCCCCCACTCTACTGTATTTGTTGTCCTGTCTGATTCCTGTCATTCATTTCTGAACATCCATCACCCAGCTGTTATCTCTCCCCAGCACACTCTGTCCATCATATTTCCCTCGATCCTGTCTTTGCATTAAGCTACTTTAACACACGGCAGGGGATGGGAGAATGTCGGTTTTCATCACCCTTTCTCTGAGCTCAGTTAACTCAGCATAGGGTTTCCATCCCCTTGAAGACTGTCTCTTTGTCCCATGGATGCTTTTGTATTAGCATTCCATCAGCTGGACTGAAGGATAGTGGATTTGTAATCATTCCTCTTATTGAAAGATAAGTGTTCATTGCCAATTATTCTTCCATTCTTGCCTTTACCTTTCATAGCGCATTCTATATTTATATATCATTTTCCTGTGCCTTTGATAATGCCCTTCCTGATAGTGTTGCTGACAGTATATACAAGTGGGCTGAAATGAATATGTGACCTTCACTTCATCTTAACCTCAATGTACAAGTGCATCCACACCTGCTGCAAGTCTCTATCAAACTTCTTTGTCCTGAGGGCTGGTAATAATGATAAATGGTATGATCATGAATTTATTAAGCATCTTTCTTCCCAGGTAATTAAGTGCCACTTCCTCATTCTTGCCTTACTTTCTTGGCACATCCACACTTGGAAGCCACAGACAAAGAGCTTAAGGATGCTTTCTCTCTCCCTCTTGGGAATTCTCTATCACATAATTCACAATGGTAATTTTAAACATTCTCTTCTCTGTCTAAGTGCCAACTCCATTCTTCCTACCCAGCCCCCCAAACTATCTGCAGATGATATGGCTTCCTCCTACACTGAGATTATACTCATCCATCAGGAATTTCCCTTCCCTTCACTCTTCTAAACCACTTAATATCTGCAGAGAAAGGAAGTGTCTGAATAAAAACACGGTAGTCCTCTTCCTTTCCAAAACCAACTTTTCTATCTCTGTTCTTCATTTCATTCCCTCTGTGATGTTTCTCTAACAACTATTTCCACTTACTCTTTTATCTTCAATTGCTTCCACTCTTCCAGTTCTTTCCCTTCAGTTTATAAAAATGCTTAGGCCTTGATAATAACAAAAATCACATCATAAATATCTGACCGGGGCCCCACTAACCACATAAATGTTTCTCTCTATAACCCTTAAGACAGATCAGATTTGCACAAGTGTCTTCAAGTTTTACAAAGCACTTTTCTCTTAAGTTTGTCACAATCATTTAAACGTTAAAGTTGGGACTTGAATCTACCACATCTGAAACCATGATCAATTCTTTCTCCAAAAATATCTCTGATGAGAGCAAGTTCCTCTTCACTGCCAAAGATGCAGAAAAGTAGTCTATGCTCACTGCAACTGCTTTTTTCATAGTCTACCACTCTTTAAGTTTTTCTGACATCACTTTCTCTTTTCCACTGTCTTCAGATTTCTTCAAAATTACTAATGACTTCCCTTACCCAAATTTTTAGAATTCTTCTGTTTTTTTTAAATCATTCTTTACCTTTCTGAAGAATCCAACCTTAAAGACTACTTCATCTTTCTTAATGTCCACTGTTTTCATGTGTTATGTGATATTGCAGTCATATATTTTTCTAATAAACAGTTTAATGAAATCAATGATCAAATGAAATAACATCTGTAAAGCACTTTGCAAATCTTTTTTCATTAATTTTATAATTATAATTTTTGACAGCACATATGCATGGGTAAATTTTTTTTTACATTATCCCTTGTATTCATTTTTCCAAATTTTCTCCTCCCTCTCTCTACTCCCTCCCCTAGATGACTAGCAATCCCATACACATTAAATGAAGCACTTTGCAAATCTTAAAACACTATGTAAATATCAACCCAGATGATGGAGATTATCATAATGGTTATCTTACTCCTTCCCTTGAGGATCCTGTCCTTGGCCCTCTTCTCTACTTATAAATATACCTTTTTCTTTGAGGATCTTATCCATATGATCAGTTACTACTTTTTACATCACTTCTAATTTTACATCTGCCAGTCTCTTCACTGAGAAGTCAACTGCCTGACAGATATTAGCATCTGGATATCTGACTTAGTACCAAACGTAACATGTCAATAATTTGATGCTTCTTCCATACCAAAACCGCTCTCACCACCTAACTTTTCTGTTTTTACTGATGTCACTACCCCTTCTCCTTATCACAACCTCAGAAATTTCAAAACATCCTCAGATGTGTGAATTCATTCAGTAGTAGTTGCCATTTCCTAGGCTTTCTGTTTCCATAACCTTTCATATGTCACCACTTCTTACAGTAACTACTTTAGTTCAAGCTCATATATATTCTCATCTAAACTATTATAATATCCTCCAGAATGGTGTTTGGACTAGGTCCATAAAATATATGTATATATAAGGACAGATGTCCTGATTTCCACAAAGGGGAAGATGAAAAAGTCTTGATAATTGAAAATGACAAGCCTGACTTCAATTCCCCCAAAATCCTAGGATTTATTACTAAAGGAATGGTTCATGACACTTTATAAAAGGAAATGGTAATCTCCAAGAGCCAACATGGCTTTATCAAGAACAGGTTCTGCCAGGCTGACCTTATTTCCTTTTTTAAAAAAGGTAGCTAGTAGATCAGGAGAATTCTATAAATACAGTATACCTAAATTTTATCAAAACATTTTACAAAGTATCTCACATTACCCTTGTGAACAAGTAGAGGAGATATGGGCTTGGTAACACTACATTTAGGTGAATTCTGTACTACCTGGATGAGCAGACTCAAAAAAAAAGTCATAAATGGCTTGATGATGCTCTTGTTTATGGATGACATTGTCTTGTGTCAAGACACAGAACAAGTTCAGAGCCTGCTAAATGATAGTTTAATCACTCCAAAGAGATTGGGTAAAGAATTCACATAGATAAAATTAAGTAGATTAATGAATGTCTGTGGACTCTAGAGTTACAAACTAGCACATGGATCTACCTGTTCTCACTACAAAATCCTCAAACTTTTTTTGGGTTGATTACCTCTACCAACAAAATTTTTTTTTTTTTTTTATTCTTGCTGAGGCAATTGGGATTAAGTGACTGAGGTCAAATTCGAACCCAGGTCCTCCTGACTTCAGGGCAGCTGCTCTATCCGCTGTGCTACCTAGTTGCCTCAAAACTTTTTTTTAGCCACATCTACCCATATGTGTATATTTATTTATAAATTACGATGTACAGTATTAAATATATGTAAATAGACATTTTAAAAGGAAGAGATCAGGTTGAAATAATCTTTGATCTTAGAGTTTTTAGGAATCATTGCACTGTATTGAATAGAGGAGTGAGAGGATTAGTTTTATGCTTTAGGAAAATTCCTTCAGCAGCTCGAAAGAGAATGGAGTGGAGTAGGAGAAAGCTTAAGGCAAGAAGGCTGATTAGGAGTCTATTGTGGTTTGTTGTTCATCCTTCTTTTTAGAAGAAGACCAGTGACAGCAGGGTAATGTCTTGACTTGCACATGAATTGCATTTAAGTAAGGCAAGGTTGCACAAAATCATAAGCTTCATTCTCTTTTCCACCATTCCCCAAATCTAATTGCAAGACAAAAGTCAAGAGATTTGGAGATGGGCCAGGAGGCTACATAATAGTTTAGTTTATAGGAACTAAAATAGGGTGGTTATTGTGTGAGTAAAAAGGTAACAAGCAAGAGATGCCATTAAAAATGGCAAGATTTAGTAACTAATTCAATATGTTGGGTGAGGGAGAATGAGAAACAAAGATGGGACTGAGGTTGTGAATCTGGATAACTAGACAGATAGTGTCTCAACATTAAAAAGAAAGTCTGGGAAAAGGGACTTTTTTTTTAAAGGAAAAGATAATATAAAATGATTGGAGATGTAGATCATAACCTATCCATGCCAGCTCATTCTGTGTAACCTCTGTACCACAAAAATGAAAAGACAGAAAGTGGGGCTATTATACAGCAGTCACTGCCCAGGAGTACCAAAATCATCCTCCAAGAGGCATCTGCTATAGGGAAAGAGCACAGGCTTGCTGGAACAGGGGAGGATTTTCCAATGGTAGCTGTATAGCATCTTCTCTTGGTACTGGACACTAGCAAAGTGATAACTGCTTTTAGGCAGGTTAGAAAAAAAGAAGAGTCTGAAGAGTAAAAGAAGGGATCACACTGAAGGAGTATCAGGGCATAGGTAAGCTGTGCTCAGGAGGGAGACAAGCCCTCAAACACTTCATGAGGTCAGTCCACTGGAAGTCATGGCCCTAATTTTAGCCTATTTTCTAAATTACAACATGCATTTGGAAGAATTGATAGAGAAATATGTCTGTCATTGGAAGTGATGGTCGTGTGTGTGTGTGTGTGTGTGTGTGTGTGTGTGTGTGTGTGTGTGTATGAAAACCAACAGTGAGTTGGGCTCAGAATTGGACAGAACTGATTGAATTGAATTTGGGAAAGTGCACATTGATTCCAAGCTTCTCCCTGAAACAAAGGACCTTCCTTTGTTAACCCCAATATTCTCCCAATAGAATTGTAGTGTATCTGAGAAGCATTAAATAGCCTCCTAATATCTGGAATAAAAGATGACCAAAGGACACTAGAAAGGTTCGTGGCAAGTTTGAACAGGCTACTGAACATCAGAAGTGGGAATTTAGTAGCATAGCAGATATAACACTTTGCTCTGGTCAAAATATATTTGGAGCATTGAAAGTACTGATACAGGATCTTAGAGTCCCATTTTATGAGAGATATTGATAAGCCAGAGAGGATGTCCAAAGAATGGTGAGGGACTTTTGATTAGACTACGTAAGATCATATTAAAGTACTGGAGATATTTAGGAAAAGAAGACGTGAGAATATAAAAGCTTTTAAAAAATGTTTAGGGAATTGTACTGTAGCTGAGAGTGAGTTTCTTAATCTATAAAATGTTTAGGCTAGACAGTTTTTAGGATCCTCTTCCAATTCTAAATCTATGATTATATAATTGCTTATCAGGTTTGGGTTGGACTAGATTGCTACTCAGTAGACTGCCTTCACATTTGGGATGTTGTGGTACCCCAACCAATCCAATTTTCAAGCTGCTCCCCAAATACAGTTTCAAGTGGACTACTATGATCATGTTACTGTAGTGTTTAACAGATCTTCTGTAGTTTGAATTCTCTTTTGTTCTTAGCTTATTCTCTCTTCCATTATAATTATCTATATGCATATCCTTTCTCCTCTCTTTGACCCACCCACTTTTATAATGTATATATCTCTTGAAAGCAAGAACTCTGTCATATTTATGATACTGCTTTGCCCTTATTAGACATTTAGTAAATGTTTACTTACCCACTAGGGATGATGTGAGGAAAATGGTTTCTAAATTTTAAATAAATTTGAATTGTTAGTTTCTTGAATTAAACTAAATTGCTTATTGTCCTGGTTTCCCCAACACAATTATATGCTCTATCTTTCAGGTTTGAATTGTCCCATATTCTGGAACTGGATTAGAAGGTGCCTCTTTTTAGGGTCACAGGGTTATCTAAGGGTTACTTCATTCTTCATATATTTGTCTCTACAGCAGGATTAAAAGTTCTTCAAAGGCAGCAAACATTGCCTTATGACTCCACCCTTCATAACTTTTAACAAATAGTGGGAAAAAAATTGTTCATTGACTAACTATATAAACACATATGCATGCATGCATGCATTACACATGTGATATGTGTATATGTATGCATATACACATAGATCTTATGCATATCTATATATTTTAAAAGTTAGTCAATGAACAAATATTGAATTTTATTTGAACTGAATATTAGTAAATATCAACATGGGAGAATATAAGGCAATAAAACATTTATAGACACAGATACACATCCACATACAGATATGTTATCATAAATCTTCAACAGCTTCCAAAACTACTTTCAGTTAATTTGCAAATGGCATCTCTATTACTTCAGAAGGAGAAAAAGGCACTTTCCCCATGTTTTAGAATAATTATCATGTTCCAAAATAACTTGGGACCTCTAGTTCCAAACTACATTAAAATCTAATGCTTACATTTAGGAATGCTGATATAATAGTCAGGGATAGATAATCATAATGTATCAGCAGAGCATAGCTTTTAACGTAATTTCTTTCCAAAGGAACTTAAAAAGGATTGTGTCAAGGGAAATAGGGCCAATGCATTTTATAGGATTTGCCATGGACTTTTAAAAAGTCCTTCTGAAAGGTTAGATTAAATACATTTTTTAAAAATATCCAGATTAGTTACAAAGTCCAGAGGCACACGGTCACCTTGATTTATAATGTGAGGGAATACTAAAGAAAACATCATCAAATATGCCATTTAAAAATTTTAATTTGATAAAAGAAATGGCCAATTTAAGTTTTCCTTTACTCATAGAGATCATGTTTCTTTGCTCCTGGAGGCATAAGTAAACACAGTTCTGAGCCAGCTATCCCAAGATAAAACTATGAGAAAATATTATGGAGTAAACAGATTTTACACACACCCACAGAATATATTTTGTTTCATTCTCTACTTATTAAAACATACAATGTTCTAGTCTGCTTTAGTCCTTAGAGGTCAACCTGATATTTAATTTTTCTTGAAAAATGTAATATTACCCAGCTTTGTAAAATATATTCTTTAGATGTACATCTAATTCATAGCTATCTTATGCCTGAAAAGAGATGGCCTAGTTAAAGTGAACAGATGCTACAACATGTTGATGAGATATTCTTACCATACAATATTTTTTAGCTTTGAGACCCCAAAACTTTTACAGACCGTTGATACGGAATAAAGTTCCCTCCTCCCTTGACCCTGGGGAAGGTAAGCCTATACCTCCTGAAATACTTCATACATTCTATTCAAGTTCTTCATCTCAAGATGACATTGTCATCATTTTCTGACATTGTCTCAAAATCTGAGAATAAATCTTATTTGAGGGAGAGAAATCCTCACATACTTGGAAAGAAGAAAGCAAGTATTTGTTTAGTACCTACTTTATGTCAACACTTTATAAATATTATCTCATTTGATAATGAGCAGTTGCAGTTATCATCCCCATTTTACGTTAGTTGAGGAAACTGAGGTTGAAAGAGTTAAATGACCTGGCCCAGGTCAGAGAGTCAGTACGTTTGTGATGCTGGATTTTAATTCAGGTCTTCCTGGTCCCACCTAATGCTCTATTCATTTTGCCATCTGGATGCCCTTGCTTACCGGCTACATGTCACATAGTATGATATCACGCCATGAAAGTTACTGTTGTTTTAAGCTCCATTGATTAGGCAAAAATTATTATTTGCCTCCATCAAGATCAAGCATATCTTAAATGTCTTCTATGTACAAGCATCATGCTAAGCACAAAAGGACTTCAAGGACTACATTTTTGGGGTATCATGTTCGGTTTTGGACAAGCTATTTTCTTTGTTTATACTATTCTTTTGGAATCTGTAAAATACCCTTGTTAACTTTTCATGTGCAAATGTCTTACCTTCCCAGCTGAATGATAAGCTTTTTACAACCAATCACTGCATATTATATATCTTTGCAAAGTCTGTAGCATCCTGCATAGTTACATGCCCATAGTAGGCACTCAGTAAATGCACGTTCATGGATTAATATGATCTGAATTCATTACAGCACAATCCAAGCCAAAAAAATATGACTTCCTGGTCAATGAAGATAAATATAATACATTTTCCTTTAAAACATCACTGTCCCTAGTGAAAATGACTAAAAATGTCACTCAGAGCTGCTGCAATACTTTTGAGACAACCACTGGATGAAACCTGGCATTACTGATCATTTTCACACACACACCTGCCAAAAACCCACTCACTCCTGACTTGGATTAGACTGGAGAGAGGAGCAAGAAGGCCAGGAATAGAATATCATTACTTATTCAGTACTAACTAGCTGCAACGAAGCTGAGGCTGCCTCAGCCTGACACTTTCTCAAGGGACAACTTGAGGCTCAGTTGGCTGGCACAGAACCTAGCCAATGACAAGCTTCACTAGTGACGAGGGGAGAGATGCTCCAACTCGGCTAATACTTACTAAGAATGAAGCAGGGGAGTCAACATTGTTCTGGACCCCAATACCAAAGATCCAAAATAAACAAAACACATTTTAGTAGTTCTCTATAACGGGGTCACGCATGAATGCTTGTCTGCAGCTTTTATTATATACATGCACTGTTCACTCATCAGCTATCTGTACCATTCAGTTTATATTTATTTATTATTCTTTATTATCTTTTATATGTCTCTGTCTTTCCAACTTAGACGACATACAAGGTCCTCAAGGGCAGAGGCTAGGAACGAAAAGTCTTATGCCCAGAGCCTTAAGATAGTCTTCTCCTCGAATACGATGTTCTGTGAATATTGAGTGATAATATGAGGAAAAGAAACTAGCATTGTTATCCTACTAGGACAAACAATAAACTCATATCATTCATTCTTTGATGCTTTACCAGTACAGCTGTACTTAAAAGACTAGTCACAGAAAAAGATAGACTAAAAACAGACTGACTTACAGTATGGGCAGGAGGAGGATTACCTGGAGACTCTGTTGATGGTCTATGCCTTAATAGGGTTTACAATCCTCCCTCCTTTTCTTCTTTTCTATTTCTCTCCCTCCCTTCCTTCCTTCCTCCTTCTATCCCTCCTATCTTTCCTACTTCCTTTCTTTCCTTTCTCCCTCCCTCCTTTCCTTTCTTTCTTCCGTCCTTCCTCCTTCCCTCTTTTTTTTCTTCTCTCCCTCCCACTTTTCTTTCCTCTTTCTCTCTCCCCCCTTCCTTCCCTCCTTCCTTCTTCTGTCTCTGACTCTCACTCTGTCTCTCTCTGTCTCTGTCTTTCTGTCTCCATTTGCAGTGTCTAACTGATGAAATTTATCTTGTTAGGTCATGGTATTTAAAAGAAACCATCTGGTTCTGGACACTATGGATAGCAATGTGCAGAGGCAGAGCAAAGAATAAGTCCTTTGCTCTTACTTCTAATGAGAAAAGTGGGGCAATGGAAAAAGAGCTCCAATCCCACCATTATCAATTATTTCTATGATTTTTGAAAAAGTCAACAAACCTCTAGGGCATAATCTCATCATCTGTAAAATGAAATCACTTCTAGTTCTAAGTCTATCCTACTATGAATCTAAGGATAATAGAAAAATGAGTTTGATCCAGTGTTCTTCTATGAACAAACATACATACATACATCTATGTGTGAATAGGTGTGTGTGTGTATGTGTATATATATATATATATATATATATATATATATATATATATATATATATATATATATATATATATATGTATGTATATATATATAAAGAGAGAGAGAGAGAGAGAGAGAGAGAATGAGAACTATCTCTTGTGAATAAAGCACTTGACTTAGCTGGGAGTGGGGGGAGGTTTAAAGGTCAATAATTCTAAGGTACAGTTCCAAAAAGGGACAGAATGCAAAAGGAAAGGAAAGAACATAATGATTTTACCTGAAATAAGTTACTTAAATAATAATAAATAAAGATTTTTTTTTTTAGGATTCATGTACTACCACCAAGCTGGATACAGAGTTGGTAGGATAGTAATGGACTCAGAGAGTTTTGGTACCCAGTGGTAAGGAAGCTGCTTAAGAGATAATTGTGTCTAGGAGATTTAAAGTAATTCAGCTAGATTTCTGTTAAGCATCTTTTTAAAAAGTTAATTATATCCTGGATTAAGGAATGCCAGTAAGGCTATCTGGAATTTACTGGTTAAAAAAAAAAGAAAGAAAAGAAAAGAAATATGATTTGCATTATTCACATCCAATTCTCAACCTTCCTTCAAGATCCAGCTTCCTTACTATTCACTACACTGAATTTCACAATGGTAAAAAAGGCTGGATTCTGAGCAGAGGACTTAGTTTTGCTATTTACTTCCTGTGTGACATTGAGATAGCAACTTGAATTCTCTTGAGGCATTATGGATGACTCTGAGGTTGAATACCTTAAAAGCTGGAATGATGGTAGTGTCCTTAGGAGAGGGGAGAAAATTAGGAAGAAGAATAGAGTTAGAGAAAGAAAATGATTCTTTTTTTGGATATGTTGAGTTTATGATGCATAAGAACAACTAGACTGAAATGTCCAATAGGAAATATGGAACTAGAATTTAGGAAAGTGCTTAGGCCTGGATATATTATTATGGGAGCCAGCTACATAAAGATGATAATTTGAATTATAAGAGATGATGAAATAAAAGATAAAATGACCAGGAACAAGAACTTGAAATACTCTCACAGTTATGGGGATGACGTGAATGAAAACTCTAAAAAGGAATGCTTAGTCAGGAAGGAAAATCAAGAGAGATCAGGGACGTGAAAACCCAGACAAGCAACAGAAACTAGGAGGAGAGGGTGGTCAAGGACATTCTATATT